>NC_134551.1:302500-602500 GCF_025594145.1 Primulina tabacum
AATTATTTCAGGTAATATATGAGGGACTGAGTGGGCATAAAGTTGGTTGGAAAAAGGCTCTCAATTTCTTGACTGAACGGTTTTCAGGTGAAAACAAATGTTGGAAAGAAGATTCAAAACCTTGTGTTCTTCTCATAGATGAGCTAGATCTTCTAGTAACCAGAAATCAGTCGGTAGGCTGTGCATTTAGGGGCAAAAGCTTCTTCATTTGCTTCTAAAACAAACCTTTATGAATAGAATGCATTTAAATCCACAAATTTTACCTCACAGGTTCTATACAATATTCTTGATTGGCCTACCAAGCCAAATTCCAAATTGATTGTGATAGGTAAGATATTATTGTCTTCACTAAACGAGTGTAGTTTTAATTGATGATCCGGGTTCTAATTTTTCTGTATTTTATTCATTCAGGGATAGCAAACACTATGGATCTTCCAGAGAAGTTGCTTCCTCGTATCTCCAGTCGAATGGGCATACAAAGGCTTTGCTTCGGTCCATATAACTACCAGCAGCTTCAAGAAATAATTTCCAGCCGTTTAAAAGGAATTTATGCTTTTGAAGAATATGCAGTTGAATTTGCTTCAAGGAAGGTAGGTGCAACTATCAACCAGCACAAGGAAAACTGTTTCTTCGCTCTCCCTTTTTTTAATCAATCAATTAAAATAACTAAAATAAAATACAGATAAGGGAAAGAAAAGTAGTTCTTAATTTATGGTCTAGAAGTCGACTGGATGCCCATCTCATTGCTGACCGTCTTGGAACCGTGTGATTCCAATATGTGGCTCCACTGCTCCATCGAAATAATGCTTCAACCTGTGGGAATCGACAGTAAAGGTCTCATTCTTGCCATCTTTCAGAGCTATAGCACCCGATGGGTACACCTTGGCGATCACAAATGGTTCCGGCCATCTCGACTTGAGCTTTCTGAGAAATAGCCCCAACCTGGATTTGTAGAGCAGAACTGCATCTCTTTTGTTGAACTCCCTATGCATGATGCGCCTATCATGAGCCCTCTTTGTGCATTCTTTGTAGGATAGCAACAAGTCAGCCCCTATGCACGATGCGCCTATCATGAGCCCCTTTTGTGCGTTCTTTGTAGGATAGCGCCAAGTCATAGGGCCGATTTCTAAATTCCTTAAGTTGGTCTAATTGTAGCAATATTTGTCACCTGCTTAACCAAAATTTAGTTTTCAGTCGCTGCAATGGCTACTGTGAGCATTGAGGTGATATACTTGTATGCTTATTTTTAATTTTAGGTGGCAGCTGTTTCTGGAGATGCTCGTCGTGCATTGGAGATTTGTCGGCGAGCTGCAGAAATTGCAGATTATCGCGCCAAAAATTTGCCACTTTCCAACTCAAACACCGCAGGTAAGACTTTTAGGCAACAGATACTCTGGTAGTCTGGTGCTAACCGTTCTCACATCCTGTAATATCATATAAATACTGAATTTGTGCTAAAAAAATATATCTACAAATTTCTTGGCTTAGAAATGCAATCCCTTTTACTAATAAATCATCCTTTTCTGCTTAGTACCTCTAAATTGCAATGTTAATGCGATGCATACTAAATATTTAGTAGGATTCAGATGACATTGACAATTCAGTATCAACTTCCCATGATATAAAGTTTACTACAAATTTTTTTTTGTTTCATAAAGATATAATACTAAAAAATATCCCTCTTGGCTTGTTTCTCTTGGAAAGTTATTGTAGGTATGGGAGATGTTGAAGCAGCCATAAAAGAGATGTTCCAGGCTCCTCATATTCAAGTGAGTTAAGAGAATCTTCTTTTCCGATATCCTTGAATAACCACCGAATGTAACAAATTTTTACTCGAGGATGTTTTTCTGCTCGACGTTTCCTATTTATTGTACTTATTTTGTTTTGTTGCCGTCAGGTGATAAGAAGTTGTTCTAAATTGAGTAAAATCTTTTTGGCTGCTATGGTACATGACCTCTATAAGACAGGGATGGGTGAAACAACCTTTGAAAAGGTTATTTTCTTGAGCTATCTAGCTTGTTATATTTATGCATACGTACATAAGTAGTTTGCCTGTAGCTGATAACCTGTGTAATGTACTCATGAATAGCTTAGAAAGCTTATTATGGATTCTTTAGTTTTTTTTTTTGAATCCTTCGTAATTGATCTTCAGAACCTGATGGCAGTATCACTTAAGTCTGATTACTTTTCAGATCATTTAGTCTTTTTCTTCATTACTACTGTCTCTCATCAATGTCAATTTGCCAAATTTCTTGTTTCGCTTGTCCGTGGGTATGTAAAATTCTCTTTTTCATCCGCACAGATGGCTGTGACAGTCTCTTGTTTCTGTTCAAGTAATGGAGAACTGTTTCCAGGATACGACACTCTCCTGAAAGTCGGGTTCGTTCTTGTATTTGTTTTGCTGTCTATCAACATTTAAAGGTCTTTTCACGCTCTGCCCGTGGCTGTTGCTGAAACTTAATTGTCCATTCAGTACATTTTTTGTGCTATTTAAGTGCTCACAATTAACGATGAAGAATGGTCAACTGATTATCTGAATTTATGTGAAATGATCAGATGCAAGCTTGGTGAATGCAGAATACTGTTGTGTGAATCTGGTGCAAAGCACAAATTGCAGAAATTGCAACTCAACTATCCTAGGTGGGCTCATCTTTAGAATAAAATTTCGTATTTTGGTGCAGATATAAATATAAATGCGTAAGCGTATGAAATGCATCATTTTTTGTATATCCACTTATTTATTCCCCGATGTAATATGGCAGTGATGATGTCACTTTTGCGCTCAAAGACAGCAAGGACCTGCCTTGGTTGGCCAAGTATCTGTAACCCGATTGATAGGAGATTCGATGCAATATTTATTTGCTTTTTATTCCCCTCTAAAGGACTTAGCATATGAGCTTCACATGTTGGACGAGAACTATTTTGAACTTCTTGGAGAAATTGGTGGAAGATACATGCACGCTCCTGTAACATTTTTGTTATTGATACCTTCTGATGTACCTGCTGCTTTTTTTAATGGCCTCAAAAAGTAGTTTAGATTTTGAAAGGCATATAAGGTTAGACAAATTAGATATGAAATTCGAAAAAAAAAATTTAATTAGTAGTTACATATTTCGAGTTCATTACGGTGCAGACATCCCTACACACCAGAGCACGCTGAAGATTGCATCTCGCTTCAAATGAATGACAATCGCACCCATTTCCCAACGGGCAAGTGTTTCCGTAACACCCACACACTTGAACTCAATAGTTTATCGGATCAGAACTCTGGATACAAATTTCACCTATGATTTTCCGCACTGGAACAAAACAAGTACCATATCTATTTATCCAACGAATTCTATACTAGCGGTAATGACGAGGAGGTCCTCTGCCACATAGGCCTTCCCAAAATGGCACTTCCATGAACAGCCAGGTAAGAAGCATTTAACCTATGATGATACATTGATTAGGTTAAGCCAAATCGACTACCCCATACCATTGAACAACAATATCCCATTGAACTCAAACGAAAAGAAATGCATATTATGGGGGAAACATTACTTGTCAACATTGGGTGTAGCCAAGGGATCATAAATCTCCTCTCTGTGTTCGGTAGGTGGAACAGCACCAGATAAAACTGCCATCTCTTGAGACCCTTCCGTCTATGAGAGTGTATTTAGAGGGGCCAAAACAACAAAGAAACGTAAACTGAATGATATTGATATATCCAAGGCAAGAGAACATGAGTAATAATGTTCTTTACTTTCCTATAATTGTTAAATGTGATCTTGAGAAAATAAAGGAAAGACAACGGAATCGTCACAAAAAATTTCGAATTAAATTAGGTTATGCAAAAAATTTGTTACTTCAAAAAGTTTTCTTCAATTTCTAATCTGCTTGCAGTGTAAGTGCGTGGCGTACAGATATATAGAACTTCTAAACAGGAAAGCCTGTTATTTTATTATGATAGGGACCATCTCAATAGCAAAGATATACATCATAAGCTAAGCATTAAGTGAATAGCAGAAAAAGAGAGAAATATACCTGTTGAGGATACTGTGCATATCCAGCGTATGCACCGTATGAATAGGCTGAAGGATCCTGCGTGGCAACCACAGCATAGGGATCATATCCTTGCCCATAAGCATAATAAGCACTCCATTGATTTGGATCTGCAGATTGACCCCAGACACTAGCAACATCCTACAGCATATGGCAACAATTGTTAAAAGTTACAACAATTGTTACAAGCATTGCTAACAATGTTTATGCCTTGTTTAATTAATTTACTAAATCAGTAGGCACATATTAGCAATCGCTTACACAAGATCTTAGATACCTGTTTTGCTGTTAGACTCCTTCCCCAGGAAAGACGGACGACTTGTTGACCAATCACAGCACCTTGCATGCTCTGGATTGATTCTTCAGCAGATGTCCTATGCAATGAAACAAGATGACGTAATAACTTGAAATTTGAAAAAAAGTCGGACGATCGAAGAAGTTAACCTCATCCACACTGAGAACATGGCTGTATCATGCATAGACAGAAAAACAAAACTGCCGCAAAAGTACATTTACGACACATGAATACACCCCTGCCACAACTAGAGGTGGATAATATTATAATTTCTGTACAGATACACAACACACATGCTTGGTACAAGCGGATAAGAGCTTTGTAAGCCAAAGCTCACCTTGCTGTGAACTGCACAAAACCACAACCTTTGGATGCTGGGATTTTAACATACACAATTTCACCAAATTGCAAAAATATCTGCCTCAGTTCTTCTTCTGATACATTATGGTCCAAATTACCAAGAAAAACCTGCAATTAATAAGAATATTAAGAGAAAATATATCTACATTACAGTGTATAATATTTAACTTACGGTAGTGTTATTGATATCATTGTCCACTGGAAGTGTCTGAACTGGTGCAGTATAAACTGGTGCTGGATATATTGCTGCCAGAAAGAAACAAAACAAAATTTCAAGAATCTAGGATGACGAAGGACCAAACTATCAAAGAAAGAAAACAATGAATTGGTTGCCAATGAAGAGCAATCATACTCCTTACATGTATAGCTCGAGGTCATTGAAAAGCAAAATTCTATTAAATAAGAAGTTGCTCCCAAAAGAGTGGGATAAAATATGTAACCAGAAGTCAGTAAAAAAACTTTTAACAGAGTCAAAAAACTTGTAGGTCAATTCATAATGCATAGAAAAGAAAGTTCACCTTTGGCAGCAACATACTGCTGTGGAACAGCAGCAGCAGTTTTCTTGGGTGTTGCTGCACTAATTCGCATGGGCCTGGTTGAGCAATAGATACCATTCATCTCAACCATCGCTCGATTCCTCTCCATCTCATCAGCAAACTTAACAAAACCATATCCCTTGGAACGCCCAGTGTTTGGATCTGTCACGACCTTGGCTCCTCTAACTGATGGATAACTAACTCGGAAAGTCTCCTGCAGCAGATAGTCCGTAACGTCTGGTGCTAAATCTCCAACAAAAATAGAGTGTTCAGGGCCTCCATCAATACGCTTTTCTCCTACACCAAATGATGCCCAATTCAATCTAAAAGTTAGCTCCGTCCCGGGAATCTGTGTTCCATGATAAGATTGTAGAACCCTTTCCGCCACTTGATGTGATGTAAATTCCACAAACCCATAACCCTCTGGCTGACCTGTTATTTTGTTTCGAATTACTTTTATCGAAAGGACCTGCATGGAATGTAATAGAAAAAAGCTAATTCATCTCTAATAAACCAAAAACAACAAATACATCACCAGATTACTCTGTAGTCATCGTATCCTCAAAAAGTAATTGAAAGCATCATGCACACAAGATAACTAGGTTCAAACACTTCAGCAACGGATAGACATTAAAATAACGAATTTCGCAGCTATAAACCCTACACGCTTAACAAAATAGAAAGAAAAAAAACACTACACACAGTTAGCGTAAAAAATACACGGAAACAAGAGTCTGTTTCTCACAGTCCTTGGAGGATATTAAAAATCCGCTTTTTCCAAGAATTCTAAATCAATTCAGGAAAATGAACATCGTCAAAATTCCAGAATATAATCAGGCACACAATATTCAAATAATTAGAGAAAAAGTTGGATAAAATTGCCACTCATTGAGTATCTAAAATGAAATACATGTAGTTATAAATGTACGTACCTCGCCGGTTTGGGCAAACCAGCCGCGTAGATAGGATTCGTCGGCCCAATAAGGCAAATCACCAATCCAAAGGGTGCGTACTTCTTCCAGTGTGGCTGGTTGGTGATACGGTACCGTTGGCCCGCTCATTTCGATGCTCTCGCTTTCCCGGTGCTCTGCGATTGCGAGGGTTTTGGTTTATGGGGAAAAAATGACAAAAATATCTATATAAAGAGGCTTTAATTTAATCCCCTTTGTCGTGCTTTATCGATAGCAAGTGTCGTGAAGACGTTTAAAATAAACCAAATACATTGCAGTATTCAAATTCATTAATCGTGTTTCTCTTCGTTCCCGAGTTATTCAAAATGTCTATTTTTTCTCACTCACCCAATATTTATTTATTTTCCTTTTTTTTTTTTTTGATTTTTGCATGGACTCGTTAGCTAATGGAATTTGTGTTTGATAGCCACTACACATTTTTGCAGTTTTTAAGCAAAAAATGACATAAAAGAAAAAGTGGAGATTTTTTCATTCTGTTGTTAAAAAAAAGAGGAGCATACGAGTTTGCTTGAAATAATTTCTAAATAACTATTTTATGCCTTTGAGCCCACATAAAACCTTTGATTAAATTAGAAGATCTACCAACTTTTCAACAACCAAGATCGCCGACTAAATATTTTATGAATAATATTCAGGTTTATGAAATACTAAGGCCTATATTCTGCCATCTCTTTTATATTATTTCTTGACCTTTTCTTATCAAATATGCACATAATTCGTGGAATCCCATTAATACTCAGTCCATGAATATCATGAGCAGTTTTGTTTCATAAATAAAGCATGAGTGTTTCATCTTACAAAATGATAATATAAACAATTATTTAAACCAGTGTTGTAAAAGGTACCACCTAGGATTGCTTAGGAGGTGTTTATATAGGAGCTGGGATGTGGGTTCCGTCTAGGCGACCGTCTAATGTAATATATAATTATTTTTCAAAAAAAAGATTTGTGAACATATTGTTCAATCAATTTATATTAGATAAAGATGATGATATGTCATTGATTTTGATTTAGAATGTGATATAGATGAATTATTAGATAAACATAGAGATCAAGAAGAAAAATTAGATATTTAGATAAAAAAAGAAAAAGAAAAATCTTCTAGACGCTAAGCTGTAGGTGACCGCTCGACTATCATATGCCACTTTTTAGAACACTGATTTAACCATTGAAAGTTTCAAAATTTTTATTTAATAAACCAATTGAGACTAATATTCGATTTCTATGTAAAGGGTAGGGCTTTCAGCTTTTAGAATCACAACTAATTGACTTCATGATATTGAAGTTGATCAAAATGGCTACTATGTGGCCTCCTCTAATTTTGCCTAGATACTTTGTGTTCTTGCGACATCTGCTGGAGCTAATAAAAAGGATTCCAGTGTGGTTTGCAGATCATGTGAAGATTCCATCATTTTTTAGCCAGTTGAAGAGCTAGAACATCGATGTTGCACGGCACCAGCTGTTTTCTGTGTTGTCCAGAGGTCGAGATTTGGGCCGGAAGAGTTTTGGGTGGTTTTGGTTAGATATGAGCATCCTCTCGAACTAGAAGTATCTTGGCGGTGGCAGCCTCAGAGATTGTTGGTACCAATTGGGGTACATTTTAAGAATCTAGGTACTTAAGCCTGAAGGTCTTGGGTTCGAGTGTTGAAGAAGACGAATGAAACAACTTTCCAGATATGATATATTCTATGAATAACGGTGTATGAGCATGATCATGCTCATGCTAGACCAACCTACAGCTCATTATCAATAGTAGTGCATTAGTATAAGCTGAGGCTCATGTTAGGCTAGCCTACGTTCCATGGTCGTTACAGATAGATAGACATTTTATGTGAGTTTTTTTTGACGAGGTCCATATTTGTGGAAGCTTCGTTGAATTTGAGGAGATTCTAGAAGATTATGAATTCATAGTTAGGGAATTTTCTTCCTGGCGATTTATTTTTTTTTAGATCAGCGAATCAGGCTACCCACACTCTTACTATAGAAGTTGCTTCCATGTCTGGTCTGCTAGGAAGGACATCACCCTCTCCTACTTTAATTTCATTTGTATAATTGTACCATATTTGTTTTAATATTATATATACCGATTTTTTTTCCTAAAAAAAAAAGTCGCACGGCTTTCAAGTTTCAACTATGGGGGCTAGTTTGAATTAATTTGGACTTATTGTTAGGTATATTAAATGTGTAAAAAATATTTTGACATATGAATATATAATAAATTGATAAATCAGGACGATATAAGTAAAAAATTAATTTTATTTTTAACTAAATTTCTTTTAAGTTCAATTACTACTATTAAATTCAATTATGTATATGTTTTTGTTTTCAAGTTTATAATTATACTGTATACAACACTCATCGAGGTACAACATATAAGTAGATTACTATGTATGCGTTGATCATCAAAGTCATAATTTAATAAGTTGCTGAATTATTGAATTAACGTTTTATTTGGGTTCAATCAATTTTGTACGCAGCTGGTCGAATTTCAAAATGCAAGTTCTTCTTATAACGACAAATGATTAACTTATAATTCAACTATATATTGTACCAGAATCAGAGACTACTTTGTCGATGTCCCTAGCTATATCCTTTATTTTACAAGTCTACATTGAGTTACGATGAATTTTAAATCTATAATAATTTTTTTTTTGCACAATCCCATCACTACCAATAAATACCTAGTCGTCAATTTTAATATCACTAATCAATTCATCTCTCTAGGAGTCTAGCTAGTTACGATATGAAGCTGTTGCATTTATCCTCATTATATGTCAAAATAATAAATTTTTACAAAAAAATGAAGAATTTATTTCATGTGATATGTCAAAAAGTTAATTAAATATCCATAATTGTTAATAGTGAATTGATTGTGTTGCAAAAAAATATAATAAAATTGATAAGTAATGCCCATTACATAGTTACTTGTATCATGAGATGCGCTAAAAGAACAAGCGAATGGAGAATATCGGTAAATTTATTTATTTTTTAAAATTTTAAATGTTTCACTGTTTTCCCGTCTACAGATGGGACTATATAATTTAACATAATTTAAATTCTATAGTTTTTTTCTTCTTCTATATTTCGGGATTTTCACATTACAATTACTACAATGCAAGAATATACATTTGACTCTTTGGACCACGGACTTAATTACAGTACTCAAAGTCCATAAAATTTAGCTGGATATTTGGTATTTTAACTATTATTAAGTACCGAGGGTTTCTTTCTCAGCGGGTTATTAATGTTTTGTTGAATATTATGAAATTAAATTTTATAATAAAAGTAGGCATGCAAGAGTAAATCAAAGCTACTTATATATTATGACAATCTATAACTTGGATACAACTTTCGCAAATTAAAAAGAAAAAAAATACAGTTTTGCGGGCACAGAAAGGATCTTCTTAAAGACCCTATTTATTCATGAATACAAAAATACCAAACTCGCAAAGCTAAAAAGTAAATAATATCGGAAATTTATAAAACACCATGCTTAACGGAAGAGGTTTCTTTTGATGTCATTAATAGTAGGGTGGAGGTGGAGGTGAGTAGTAGTAATATCGTGGCGGCGGCGGTGGAGGCGACTTGTAAATGTATGGTGGTGGTGGTGACGGGGATGGTGGTGGAGGTGACTTGTAGATATATGGAGGTGGAGGTGATGGGGATGGCGGAGGTGGTGACTTGTAAATGTATGGTGGTGGTGGTGATGGAGACGGTGGTGGAGGAGATTTATAAACGTATGGAGGCGGCGGTGATGGAGATGGTGGAGGAGGTGATTTGTAGAAGTAAGGAGGTGGTGGTGATGGGGATGGTGGTGGTGGAGATTTGTAAACATATGGAGGTGGAGGCGATGGAGATGGTGGTGGGGGTGACTTGTAAATGTATGGAGGTGGAGGCGATGGAGATGGTGGTGGTGGTGACTTGTAAATGTATGGAGGTGGTGGTGAAGGGGATGGTGGTGGTGGAGATTTGTAAACATACGGAGGTGGCGGTGATGGGGATGGTGGTGGTGGAGATTTGTAAACATATGGAGGTGGAGGCGATGGCGGGGATGGGGATGGTGGTGGGGGTGACTTGTAAATGTATGGAGGTGGTGGTGATGGGGATGGTGGTGGTGGAGATTTGTAAACATATGGAGGAGGCGGTGACGGAGATGGCGGTGGGGGTGACTTGTAAATGTATGGAGGTGGTGGTGAAGGGGATGGTGGTGGTGGAGATTTGTAAATATATGGAGGAGGCGGTGACGGAGATGGCCGGTGGGGGTGACTTTTATGGAGGTGGTGGTGAAGGGGATGGTGGTGGTGGAGATTTGTAAATATATGGAGGAGGCGGTGACGGAGATGGCGGTGGGGGTGACTTGTATATGTATGGAGGTGGTGGTGATGGGGATGGTGGTGGTGGAGATTTGTAAATATATGGAGGAGGCGGTGACGGAGATGGCGGTGGGGGTGACTTGTAAATGTATGGAGGTGGTGGTGATGGGGATGGTGGAGGTGGTGGCTTGTAAACATATGGAGGAGGAGGGGATGGGGATGGTGGAGGTGGAGACTTATAAACATATGGAGGTGGGGGGGATGGAGAAGGTGGTGGTGGTGACTTGTATATATATGGAGGGGATGATGATGGTGGTGGAGGAGGTGACTTGTAAACATAGGGAGGTGGTGGAGGGGACTTGTAGTAAGGTAACGGAGGCCAATGATGAAAGAATGGTGGGTGCTCCCACGGCTTTGGCCAACCAAAGTGGTCAATGGATTTATCTGGTAGTGCAGTGACAGTTACCAAGTAAGCCACTGCCACGATGCAGATGAGTTGGCGCATTGTGGCCGAAGTTTTCATTATTCGGCCACCCCAACTTGAACTTGGAAGTATGATTTGATTACGTTTGATGGTTGTGTTGCATGGTTGAAGGAGGGATGCAGGCCTTATATAGTGATGGCATGCAATTATTGTTGAAACTGACTTGATTTATTTATGAAAAATAAAACAGGCTGGCTATATTATAATATGTATCTTCCGGTCAACTTAACATCCAAATTCGAAATTGAGTGCTTTCCCACACCTTGAAGTCCTGGCACATTTTTTTTTTGGTTTGTGAGAAGTTTACAATCAATATAATTAAGAGTCGAGGAACCAAAAAATGACAATGATCACAAGTTAATAATTATTTTCTCCCACTCTCAGAAGATATATCCATTGTCAAATTCAAAATAGTATTGATGAGATAGTTAGATTTAATTATTATTATTATTATTATTATTATTATTATTAACTCGTTAATTAAAAAAGTGTTCCCAAAAAGGACGACCAGTATGAGAGAGTGTGTGTTTTATGGGGGTAAGGGAGTAGGTAAATAATGTATCCTATCCTAAAATAATTAATATATAGCTAATAAATGCCTGGAATTTGTTATTGTAAGCGCGTGGAATTTTTTTTTTATTGATATGGTAATGTTATGTTTGTTTTCTTCTGGTCTAATTAACAAGTTGGTGGAGGTTTCATCCCAAGAGATGTGCTTCTAGTCTAGTGATAATGATTTGGTGTCAAATAATTTATTATCCAAAATGTAATTCGTAGCTTTCAGCGTTATGATCTGCTCATTGAATGGGGCAAGCAGACATTGGTAAAATAATTTTTAACTCTTTCCAAAATGAATACCAATTATAATTCTATACACGAAAATCTGATTTTAGGAGTTGATTTGGGGTGCGTGGGTCATATACATTTTATTCTCGATGTTAGAATATTGTAATTAATGGTTCAAACGGCCGAAATTCTTGAACAATCCAATCAGACACCAAACAAGTTTGTTTTGTTTCCAACTTTCTTGAAAAAAAGGAGCTCAGGCTCAGCTAGCTATAATATTTTTAGATGTGAATGCTAAACTCTCAAGTCTCCTTTTCTCATGCAAGTTAATCATCAAGAGGATCTGTCCCTCTTGAAATTATATATATCTAATACTATTATAAATATATGAGTTTGAATTGTGACCTTACCTTTTTACCCTTTTATTTACTTTATAATTTGTCATGTTCCTTTGGTTTTTTAAGTAATTTATTATGTTAGTTTAATATGTTAATTAATAGTGTTCTTAACTTTCATTGGTGAGTTTTCTTTTTCACCCTTTCATTTGTTTTATATTTGTCATACTCATGGGGTTCTTTAATATGATAATTAATAATGCACTTAACTCAATCAAATTAATTATTATTTTGATTTTACTTATAAATTTATCATAATGTTATACATTTAAAAAAATTGCTAATATTACTAACATCTATTTTATTTTATTTTTAATATGATAATTAATAGTGTACTTAACTCAATCAAATTAATTATTATTTTGATTTTACTTTGTAAACTTGCTATTTTACCCTTTTTTGTTTTATAATTTGTATAATGTTCATGATATTCTTTAAGTTATTTTCTATGTTAGTTTAATAGGATTATTAATAGGTCACTTAACTCAATCAACCTATTTATTATTTTAATTTTACTTTTATTTTTAAATTTAAATTTAATTACTTTAATTTATACAATGACATCAAATTAATAGAAAATCACTCTCAGTAATGTTATACATTAAAAAATTTATTAATATTACGAACATTAAAGTAATAATAGGAAGACGAATGGAGATTAGTGAAATTGAAAAAAATTAAATAATTAAAAAATATTAAGGTCATATAAAACATCTTCTTCTCATTTACAGTAGAGATATTTTAAGACTACTTATGTATCAACAAATATATGTGATTGAGAGAAAATATTTGTATGTAGGTGATTTCAATATAAACATTTAAACTATTTAGTCAATTTTCGATATATGATGTTAAATAAATATTATTATCTATTAAATAGATGATTTTCATTTGTAACATTACCATTTTTTGTTTTACAATTTATCATGTTCATGATGTTATTTAAGTCATTTTTTATGTTATTTTAATAAGATCATTAATAGTGTACTTAACTCAATCAAACTAATTATTGTTTTAATTTACTTTTAAATTTAATTTTATTTACTAAATTTATACATTTACGTCAAATTCATGAAAAATATCTACCATATTGATGATAGGTAATAATGGGCAGATGAAGGGTGATGACTCTGATTGAATAAAAATAATTTATTAATAAATATTAAGGTTATATAAAATTTCTTTCTCCCATTTAAAATAAAAATATTTTCAAACTCTTTATGTATCAATAGAGATACATGATTGAGAGAAATGTTTATATGTAAATTATTCCAAACACTGTTGTTAAGCTATTTAGTCTATTTTTTATATATGCTGCTAAATAAATATTACTAAATAATATGCTTCATTTGATCATTTTGTGTTCTTGCAATGAGATGAGTTTTTTAACATAGCATTACATGTTTTGGTGTTATATGTTGTTTGTATTGATAATGTCGTGTTTGGATTCCTTATGTGATTTGTTTGTTCACCGAAAGAAAATATAAAACAAAACCATAAATTCCACAAAAATGATTATTTTTAATTTTTGTTACTTCAGATATTTTTTTAATTCTTAAACACATAATGCATGTTTTCGGTTTGCTTAGATTACTTAGTTTGAAGCGAATTAGAAAATATTGAAAATGATGAAATGTTTCTTCGTTTTTAGCTTATATCTCATAATATAAAGAGATAATTTTTTTTATTGGGACAAATGTATTTCCAGACTTCTGTCTATAAATCAGTATTCAAAATTTTTACAACATTATTATATTCTTTATTCAAAATTTTTTATTTAAATTGATTGAATGTATTTGAATTTGAGTTTTTATGTGCTTGATTATATTATTTTTGTAGTATTATTTATTGTAAAATTAATAGGTGGACTAAAAAAATTAATGGATCTATGAGTCCTCTGGTGAACGACAAACATTGATAAATTGTTAAAAGAGATAATATCAAGTAGATGTTTGGCATACGATTTTGTTCTAATTAAATGATTATGCATGATTCTAAATTTTAATTGTATCACAAGTTAACGTATGTTTTGTCGTTGCCAGATATATTTTGTCAATGGTCTAATATTTTTCTTTGATTTAAGAAAAATTGTGTGACTTCGTATTATATTTTTATTTCTTAAGGTTTTATTAAAAGATTTTTCATAATGATTTTGAGGCATCATTTTTTTTCTTTTTGTGTTTTTTTAAAAAGCAAAATATTTATGAAATCATGACGTTAATAAGACGCCTTCTCTTTATTTGAAAAAAATATTGAAAAAAAATATTGAAAAATTTATAAATTTTTTGAAGAATATGAGTTAGTATTTAATTTGAAAGTGATTTATGCTTTTTGTTGCTCGTATATACTTCAAATTCTTTGTTATTGTACTAAATAAATTATTTTTGAACTTTGAGTTATCATTTTTTTATGAAGGTTGTTTGTGTCATGAATTTTTAAATTCATTTTGTTTAGTATTGTTGGCGGCAATTGATTTTTTTCTAATATTCTATTATTTGTTTTGTTGTTTATATGAAAATATGTATGAGAGTACACCAATCAAAGCCACATATTTTGGGTATTATGTTCTACGAAGAGGGTAATATATGATTTCTGTGAATTATATGATTTATTGATTCTACATACATATAGTTAAGAAATGAATCAAATTTTGTACAAAAATTTTATGACAAACACAGTGGATGAAAAAAACATGTTAAAAAAATAATGTTGCGTATTACTATGTCCTTATTTCTGTATGATATAATTCAAACACATTTTTTTAGATATTTGAAATTAGGTATAACTAAGTGACATGAAACATATGCATATATAATTGAAGGCGTATTTAAAGCAAAATATTAGGATAAAAAATGATTCATATTTAAATTTCAACGCAGCACAATGAAGAAGAAATTGGAAAATTGTATGTGTAAACCTTTAAGGTTTATATAGTGATTATGTTGCTACTTCAAGGTTTGCAATATATTGATGACATATACAATATCAATATTTCTCAAAGAATAAATAAAAAGGAAAAATTCTTCATTCAAAAAAAGAAATACATGAAAAAAATTGTGTATAATTCTCATTCTATTTTTAATGGTATGAGAACAATTCTAAAGCTTTGTGGACACAATAGATCAATTTTGTGCATTTTTAGTAAACTGGGACATTGAGCCGATTGCACTTTATTTCTTCCAAAATTATCTCGATAGATTTAGAGGTGGCTAAGAGGTTGTTTTTGTCTATTTTTAGTTAGAGTGGCTAACAAACTAATTCACGAGATATATGATGGTAACATAGAGAACTACTAGCCAAATAAATTCAGTTAGCCGGAATAGTGAAATTCAAATTGAATTATACAATATTTCATCAAATTATTTTTGTCTATTATAAGATGCTCATGAGATCTAAACAGTTATATTATTAGATGATATATTGAATAAGACAAATACTTTGATATATATATTTGAATGATATCTCATATACATATCTTCTTAAGATTTTTAAAATACAATAATTAATTTTTTATGTCGTTCCACTATATATAAAATATTATAAAATAAAATGTAAACTCGATAGAATAAAATTTGTTTTGTTTATGAGATTGAAACTATATATCCCCATGATATGATACACGCAATCATTGTTCCAAATCTTCTAAAAAATGACGAACGAAATAACTTTCCTGAATTGCGTCAAATTAAACGATGACACAATTATAAGATATAGTCATTTGAAAAGATTTTCAAGTTTTTTTCTCACACTGATTGAGAAATAATTGTTAAAAATTTATTAAACTTATAGCTATATGTTGATAATATCGATACTAAATATATAAAAATGATATTACAAATATCATGATGTTTGAAGAAATTACAGCATCATTCATTGGTTATGTTGTTGAAGAATATATAGGTTATACATACTTTTAGTCACAAGTAAAAATCAATCACAACTAAAAACAACATTTATTCTTATGAGTTATAGTTCATGATTGTCAAAAACTGAAAAATCATTCAATAATAAAATAAATATTTGGAAAATAAGATTACTGGATAAAAACAATGTAGAAAACCGAAAAAACGTCTTGATAGGGAAGTAAACTACGAGCATGTCAGATCCCAGATGAGGATTTTAAATAACATAATAGATGTTAAAGACGATCATATACTTGCTGAGTATACAAAAATGGTTATATGTATATTATAACAAACTACGACAAATAGTTGTTGAGTTATCAAAATCAACCAAGAAGTATATTGAAAAGTGTGTCATGTGCATAAGATAACTTCTCCGATTCATATACCGTCTATGGTCATGATTTTTGATTTTTTTGTTTGGTTTATTTCAATTAATAAATGCCATTAGCCATATTTTAATTCATTTAAATATTATCAAAATTTCGTACTTATATTTCCAGCAATTTAGTTGCTCACGTGCAACGCACGTGCACTTTTCTAGTATATATATATATATATATATATATATATATATATATATATATATATTTATACAAAATAATAATAATAATAATAATAATAATAATAACAATAACAACAACGACGACGATAATAATTTCGAAAATTCCATGCTTCGATAGGAGAACCCTCAACAGTGAACACACGAAATTTTGGATTCAGGTTCTCGTTTGAGAGGGGAAAAAACAGTACAAATGGTTAGTACAAAATACCAAACTCTTTAACTTGATAAATTTACAATAAGTTTGATACAAAGCATCTCCGAATCGAGCTACAAAGGAGAAAGAGCTCGTGTTGGTACCGCAACTGGAGAAGTAGTAGCCCATGCATTGTGAAAAAAATAACACGGCCTAGACGTTTACAGGAAACCAAGGCAATCCAGGTTGAGAGCATTGTTTGGAATCTGGAATTGACACTATTGGTCCCAGAAATATACGCCACAAGTCGAGTATGATGGTGACAAGCATCGCAGCACCTAAAGCATCTATGGCTACACGAGCCAAATCCCATCGATCACCAGGTTTCTCGTCGATTCTGCTCATCACATAGGCTCCCATTAGAAGAAAAGTAGAGGTTAAAAACAATAAGATTTCAAATCCCTCATCTTCACCAGTAAGTAATAGAATTATGTATGAGACAGCAACAATGATTCGTTTTTACAGTTGCAGCTTCTAAGAAAGTGTTGGAAACCATTTTCACAAAAGTTTGACTTCATGGAAGATGAGATGATAATTGTTTGTTTTATACTTTATCGTGTCTCCTATTATAGCTGCAAACATCGGGATATTACAAAGACACGTAACTAGTTAACAAATGCTTAGCAAAGATATTGAACATGTGACTTGCTAGCTCTGATAACAAGTTAGAAATCACTTTTCCAAAAAGCTCAAACTCGTGTTACAAATAATTTTATTTTTTAATTCAAGATTAGTAGAAGAACCACAAAATACGGCAGTAGACACTTGGGACAGTCAAAAAGTTCATGGTCTTCTACTGCAACTTGATTCTGGTGACGTACTATTATTCACTGGAGCTCAAGTGTAAAAATGCTAATAGGAGTCATCAAATATCAATATCTGTTTCTCTGGCAATCTTCAATTTTATTCTTTTGAAGGTGGCGACTTGTGGACTTAATGTTTGAGTCACATCATTTGGTTCCTAAATTATTCTTGTCACCATTCCATTTTCAACAAACATGGCTATTCCATAAAGTTATTTCACACATACACCTAACTAGTTCCTTTGGTTTTTGTCCCCTGTACCTCACCTTCTGTTCAATACCAAAATGTCACACACACACACACACACAGAGAGAGAGAGAGAGAGAGAGAGATCTTGAATATAAATTTTACCTCAAAAACATAGGGAAGCTGACAAAAAAGTATATTGCATAAAACAAGGAACCAACTTTGTACATGGATGCTCGGTCCACAAATTTGTAATATGGAAACTGCATGCATCAAAGCAGGATGTTAAAATTAACAGGTCTATAGCCACCAATTACAATTAATAAAATATCAGGAGCAAATGAACACCGACAGAGTGGTATATAAGGGGAGAGGTAGGAAAACTGAACAAAATTGTTTAATGGTGCGTGGGAGGATGAACATAGCAGTTTTAGGGAAATTGAAATAAATGTTCAAAAAAAATTGTGTAAGAGGGGATGATTCCCCCCGATGGACCCACACACAAGAACACAAAATCAACATTTTTGGCCAATGAAAAAAGGATATATATTTGCAATTTATGTAATCCACTCACATTGGAAATAGCTACAGTCTCCAGATATGCTATAAAGTATGAAAGAGCCAGAATCCAGGCTGCTTTGAAAAGAGACTGTCTTTTCTCGGGCAAGTGAGCAATTGAATGCTGGATTCTACGAAGTGTCATATTTGATGACACGTGATAGAACAAGAAGCATACATGTGTGAGAAGGAAAGTGGTGTGAGGTACCTGCATAGGTTAATTATAAAAAATTCTGAATAAGTAAATAACCACAAAACCATGAAAAATGAAAACATAAACTTGGTGGTGTTGACTCACATTGTTCATTTTCCACGAAGGGAACGTATATGAGGCGCCCAGAACAGTGAAAAAATAGTGGGTCCAAAAATAATTTCCGACATAACTGAAGAGTATGACCCAGAGATTAGCCTGACAGAACAAAAAGATTTGCTGTTTTAGCAACGAAAATAGCTTAAACAATCATTGATACCAGGATTGGTAGGGAGAGGCCAAACAATCAGTAAAATGATAGCAATAAAACTTGGCCAAAACAATCAAATACTGATTTATCGAATTGTACAAGCTGCATGGAAGCAAACGATTCAAAAGGTCCTGCCCAATTTGTACTCACTATATATTTAATCAGAGAGCCAGCCTGATCTCTTTGGTCAATTATTTAGATTTTACCAAAAAATCAAATTGATTGATCTATGTTAGATGGATTTCAAATATGAACTTGATTATTTTGGTATATATCAATTACATCCCCTGAAACAAAATTCATTTCATGCAAAAGTCTATTAAAATTTTATATTTTATCATTCTCTTTTAAGTTTTGATCTAATCAAGTTACCAACACAGGGAACAAATATTTTGCGCACCACGAGTCTGACCAGATAATAGCAAACAAACACATGGGTTACGAAGCTAGTATAAGAAATTCACGAGCTTTTTTTTTAGCACAGCAATAAGAAATTCACGAGGTTTCTTTTTTAGCACAGGCTTGACACTTCATCCAGATCAAATTCATAAATCGAGATCTAATTCCATAATTTCATTCACTTAATAAAAAATGGGGCTGAGTATGAATTGCATCGTCATTTTATGAAAAATATAGTCATATTCTTGTTTAATTAGGCACCTTTTGAGTGAATTATGACGTATAATGAATATTGGCGATGCTCATGTATGTTGTTGACGTTCTTTTAACCCTTGATTATATTGACTAAGAAAAGGTAAATTTAGCCAGAAATATGAGAAGAAAGTCGTAAAAAGTTGCCTCATGTTGACTCGAGAGAAGAAATGCCCCACGAGACAGAGAGAAGAGAAAACGTTGACCAATAGCAGGCACCGAACTGTGTTGGTCTTTGGTTTGAATCATGCTTGAGAACAATGAAGCATTTGATATAAGTAGGATACTCTCTAATTATAAATTTCATCCCTGCTAGTCCTTTCTTTTCCATAGATCAAATTGGAACTTGATGTTCTCTACTTATAAATAGCATGAAATCTATGAGCAATTCTATTACCTTGTCTCACTGGTATTTATATGGAATGGGTGACAATATAATAAAAAGATCACGATTCAGAACTTCACAAGAGTGTAATGGAGAATAAATTGAAACTTGGAAAAAAGTAATACTTACTTTTACCCAATAACGATCTTTCCAGCATAAACTGCTATCAGCCTGGAAGAGTTGAGGAAAAACAAAATGTTTCACTCATTAACTATTTAAAAAGGCAGCTAAATTCCCTGTTTTTACGAAAAGAATTTGTCCAGCCGATGGACCAGGTAAAATGATTTTTTAGCACTAATGGCATTTCAACCCTTGAGTTAAAATAATTCCATGTAATCAAAATAAATTGATTTAATCACAGGGGGTCGATCTTCTATTTACCTTCCCAACGAGAATCATTGGTATAATGAGAGCAGGGAGTGCTGAAACAAGTCCAAGAAATAGGTATTCCCACTCGGTGAAATTCTGAAAAAAAGAATAGGAGTGTTGATATAAATTGTATATCCGAGATCACTAGCTCTAGTGACCACCAGTACACAAACTAAAGATCATAAGTATCAAGAAAATAGTTAAAGAGCAACAAGACTACATAGTCAGCTTACTGCTTTAAATCCAATTAAAACAATCCAAGGAAAATAATTTGTAGACCATGGATTTCAACCAAATGTAACCACAGAAATTACATGGGCAATCATTTAATTGACTGAATCATGCATGGATGAATATTGGTCTATCAATCTGTAACAGAGCATATATAGCATATACAGAGAGGATCGCCAGATCAAGTTGTTATACATCATGCGACACTCCCAAAAGTTATCGCAAAATTAACAAGGAAAGAACTTCCACAGAGGGATAACTCTTGATCAACAAAAATAGTACAAGAAATAAGAAGAAGCATACATTTTAGCTTAACAATGAAGAATGATATTCCTTTTAAATCTATTAGGTTGAACTATAATTTATAGATCCAAAACGTGAAATTCAAAGGAACGGATAGATCATGCAAAGTGAACTGATTGCAGTTCCAACATCCAAAATATTTAACCAACGAAAAGCAATCGAATAAGTAGCTGATACCAGTTGTCAATGTACAATGAGCAAGCCATGAGTAGATCAAGCTTTGTCACTGTTACATAACTCAGTGTTAAGGTGACTTTTCAAGAACAAGTCCATTACATAATCTTGAAATCCTAAAATTGATTGCAACACTTAAATCGATCCAACAATACCAAATCCAGTCCCTAAAATAGTTCCCTCGAATATTTATTTCTGATCCATACAAGAATAATTCTTATTTTCCTCGGACACAATAGTTGAATCCACATTATAGAGTAATCAGTGTTAAAACTAAGTCACCTAATAGATCAGCAACAATTTTACTTAGAAATGGACAAAAACAACAGATTTATTAACTTTACTGCGCTTGTAGGCCAAGACCCAAGTTACCTCATAAAGTTTGTAGGGTACAACAATGCCAAGGCAAAGAGTGAGCCAGAAAGGAGTGTAGAGAAGGAAAAATACTTCACCCCATCTCTTGCTGGGGTCTTGAGCCAACCAAAAATTTGAACTTGAGCAAACATCCACTTCAGCACCTGTAAATTTTACCCAAATAATTAAGTTCTGTGAATTAAAAACACGAACTTTGGGTTTTCCCAGATATAAAGCTTAAAAAAGACTGTATTCGGTGACAATGGCACATCACCTCCCATTTTGTTTCCGATAATTGGATGCAGATTCAAAGAGGTTCAGGGCTATTTCGCACTGGATTGCGAATTAGTTGCTAAAAATAAACAAGAAAAAAAACTTTGTATCGAAGATTTTTTCTTGACGGCTGGACACGGGAGATATACGAGAACTGAACCACCATAAGACGGAAATGTAGGAGAAACATTGACTGATTAAAAGGACGAAGAACTGAAATTGGAAACGAACATTCGATGGACGGTAAAACGGGTCGGGCTTGTTGGTCCGCTTTTTTTGCCCGACCCTTTTACTGCAACCAAAAAAGTTTGTTTTAAAAAAGTTTTATAACAATTGATAAATTACAGTGTTACTTGTGATTTTTCTTTTTAGAACTAAATGATATATTATTTAACAAGATAAACTAAAAGCAAAAACTTTATCGTGTAACCATATAAAAAGATCATCCTTCTAAATAAAATTACGATGAATAATAAGAACACATTGAGCAATATAATGAGAAACATTATTAGAAATCGTGAAAAACTGTGTTATATTTCAAAAAAAAAAAAAAAACTCAACAGAAAGATTTGGTGAAGAATCAATATTATAGGAACACGAAAAACGATGTTAGCAAGATCTCATACCACGTAAAGAGAGTTGGTTTTACACTGTCCAATATGGGGATTGTTGCTTCAGAACCTTCAAGAACCTCACAAGCTTTAACTAACCATTCCAACAATCTCAGCAATCTTGTTTTTAAGAGGATCATTGTAAGTTATTAATGTGTGTATTCGATTGTTGTAGAACTTCCAAAAAAATGGATTGTTTCAAGTAAATGAATGAAAATATAAATTTTAAATTCAGAATACATCGAATATTGACGAATGTCTTTAAAAGCGCTTGCACGACCTTGTTCGTGGTACTCACTCCATCATTTAAATAACCATCCCCTAAAATATCACGTTTATCGCTCTATCGGTACACATGCATCGATTTTTCTCTGTGTTCTAATTTCCCCACACAAAACAAAAGCGACTCTTCGATCAGTAGGTGGGATAAAAGGGGCATACAACTTACAAGGACCATTTAATTATTTGATAAAACGTATTAGTTACTGTTATAATAAAATCTCATGATCCAGCAATGAAATTCATCACCTCTCACATTGTAACACCCTCCCTGGGGAAAAACCGAATACAAGTTCGGGTTCAAAACCCACTATAAAATTATTCACTCGTTGAATGTATTCTCAATCTAACGAAAAAATTTCATCGCCATCCACGGTAAAAGAAAGAGATGACATTACGCTCCACCAGAGCCATATTTCTTTCCGAAAACAATCACCTGAAGCTTGTCGTACCCAGCAAGCACACCAGCACCGGCAATGGCACGAAGGATGTTTGTACCAGCACCCTTGAACAAAGATTTAGCACCCTCGTTTTTAAGGATCTGGGTGAATGCATCCATAGAGCTCTTGTACTTCACCACCTCACCAGACGTCATCATCATTCTTCTTCGAACTGTGTCAATAGGATAAGAGGCGAGATCAGCACCGTTTGTGATGAGCCAACCGAGGGCAAAACTGGCGAAGAAACTATCCTGTAATTGCACAAAAACAGGAAAATCTCAGCCACTAAAGATATCAAAGTAAATGAGAAACTCTATTGAACAAAGCCCACAAACCTACCAATGATAACATATATTGACAATCTACCCTCTATACTAAATCTATCAGCAACTAATATTTTCTTACACCAAAGACTAGCTACTACGGGATGCCAAATATGTGATATAGTCATATAGAAAATATTCCGACTCGTGCATTTTAACTCACGCCGTAATATTATAACCCATATCTACAAAAGTCGTGTTGCTGTAATTACCGTGACAAACACACAGTACATGTGACGCATATGCCAAGAATGAAAAGATTCGTACGATAACTTTTACCAAAACAATAACTAGCAACAGCCACATGGCATGCTAACCTGCAGAGATCCAGTCAGGACAACATGTCACGCCCCGAAATTCGGGATTGACACCGACGTTGTTCATCAACCACACAATCGAAAAACAACCAGCCTCGTAGCACAGTATAAACCGAAACCAGTTTGTTTCATAAATTCGCAAAAACAACCATTGTCTTTACAACTGAATAAATTGCGGAAGCGTTTACAATTAAAATAAACCTACTAAAATTCTTAAATCCTTGCAGCAAAATTCTCGAAATTTAAATAATTTCACCAGCCCCAAAATTGATCCGACTCTTCTTCCTCAACCTGTTCCTCTGATTTATCTTCGGATTTATCTGGGAAGGTTGTAAGGGGTGAGTATTTTGGGAAATACTCAACAAGTGGGGGCCGTTCGAGTACACAACAACATGCATATAAAATTCGAAATACGTACACACACACACCATGCATAAATTGACTCATACCACATTCGTATCCTTGACCTGACACTGAGATTCCTCTACTTTCAATGGTTTACTGACGTCAGTCCCTAATTTTTATTCCTCTAAGGGGGCGAGGCTGGATCGGTTATATCCCCACCGTATGAGGGTCATATCATAGTTAGGATTCCCTCCCATATCAAGTTGAATCCTCACAGCGTCAACACAAAACTCATGCACAAATCGTAGCCAGAAGGGGTAGAAGAAGAATTGTACTCGACCGAAATTTCGAAAATACCAAAAATGCATACACCGAAATTACACATTTAAAACAAGCCCACTTACCTTAGATATCGTAGAAAAACGTGAATAGAGGGAATTCCTGCACTGGAATTTCGAACCCTAGCTTCGGGGTGGGACTGCAGCAGCGCTTCGCTTCTTCGCACACTGAGAGAGCAAGCTCTCGAAAATCCTAAGAAAACTAGGAGAGGAGCTCGAAAATTTGGAGTAGAAATGGTGTGAATTTTCGAGTTATAGGCCCTCCTATTTATAGGGGTTGGCTGCTATCTCGATCGAGTTTATCCGCGCATTTGAATTGAATCAAATCTTCATCTAGAATCGTGATCTAAATCTAAATATTTATTCCTGATCCTGGATGATAAATTTCGAAATCTTGATATCCTTCCCTTGGATTAATTTCGAAATTATGCTATGTCCAGCCTGAAAAATTTTGACTTCTGTGTCTAATTTCCAATATTCGGTAGACTTTTTATTTCCCAATTATATTTCTTAAATCCCAAAATTTTGCTGACTTAAACCCGAAATTTAGTAGTATTTTTTCACAAATAAGATTTTGATTATTTTCCTAAAATCCTAGTAGTTAAATCTTTCTCAAGCTGCATTTATCGTGTAAACTTTTCCCTTTATCTATGATTTTCGAAAATTCCCTAATATTCTTTCAATATTATTTTCGAAAATCCCATGATAAAATCCTCAAGATTTTTAGTTCCAAGATTGGGTTATCTTCTTGCTTAAATCTTTATCCATGTATATCAAATCTTAGATCTATATCCGGTATAATTCTGCATATCTCAAATTTCGAAAAAATATACACGATATTATTTAAATTCTTGAGTTCCAAAAAAAATGTTACATCACAAATTCCGAAGATCTCGCAAATCTTGGTACAAAATATTATCATGATAAAATCTAAAATCCTGGATTTTACACAACAGGTTTCAGAGAACCGTACATTCCGAAGTACAAGCCACGGTACACAATAATGCCAACACAGGAGATGTTGAAACCACGGTAAAGACCAGCAATTCCATCAGATTTCAAAGTCTTCTGGTAAACATCAATCAATCCATTGAATTGTCTTTCACCTCCCTTCTTGGCAGCCTTGGAATCATTAGCAAGACGTGTACGGGCAAAATCCAAGGAATAGACAAAAAGCAGTGATGAAGCTCCAGCAGCACCACCAGATGCAAGATTGCCAGCAAACCATATCCAGTAGCCATCACTCTCTTTCTTGAAGTTGAAGAGCCTCTTAAAGTAGTCCTTGAATGCAAAGTTCAAGGCCTGAAACAAGTAAATACAAAAATTTATAAAGCAGGTTGAGGGTAATCAAAGAGCCATGTATATTCATTCCAACAGGTGCAAGAGATTAGGTACACGGTACACCTGAGTAGGAAAGTAACGAATAACATTGGCAGTGTTTCCTCTCCACAATGATACAAAGCCTTCATCCTGTATCGTTCTCTTGAAACAATTTCCAATTCCCTTGTATGGTTCGGAGAGCCTGCCGGACCTAATCATTGCACCCTGGTTCTGGATCAAAAGCTTCACACGCTCAATAGGGGCGGCAGCAGTTTTAGACACAGCAGCTGAAACTCCACCCATTAGAAAGTCAATAGCAAAGCCAGTGAGGCCTTTTTCGGAAGGAGCCTGAACAAACACAGGTGAAGCATTCGCAGGAATCACTGACAGATTTTGGGCGGCTTGGCAAGTCATAGGATACTGTAATCCTGTGTTGGTATAATTGCCAAAAGAAAATTGCCTCTGACACACAGAAGGTCGTTCAAACCCCCCATAGGGAGTTTGAACGTCCTGAGACTAACTGGAACTAATATATATCTGGTTAAATATCTTCTGAGAAATAGTTGGATATCTATGTTGATCTGCCATTTCACTTTAAAACAAACTCCTGCAGGTACACAAAATTGGTGGTCACCAACATATAAAATAAAACATACTAAATGACTGAACATATATGAGGCATGCCATTGACAAAGACGTTATTTTCTTAGAGTTGTAGAATATCTATCAAAATAGTTCAAGAATTCTTCATTAGATACAGGGAAGATAATACACATGACTTGCATCCAGAGAACCATCCATGATGTAAAATGAAAGTGTGATCACAACTCATATACATGAAGCATTCCCATAGCAAACTGATGAAAAATATAAAAATGTGAGCTAAAACCTCTTTGCATTTCACAGTAATCTAGGTTGTTAAAGACGCACCCGAAGCAAAAGTCATGGAGCTATCCCCAGGAGGACCAATATCAAAGAAGTGCCATGAAAAGGTGCATCTACAAGACGATGTAGACATCAATTGAGGCACAAGGAGCAACACAAGTGCACCCTTGCTTGCCCTATTTTTTCCTCAAATACTAAGATTTTAAGGACAAATGCAAACATCAACTCTGTGAACTTCCGAGATTGTTGAAAACTTCCCACGGAAAAAATGATATATAA
Organism: Primulina tabacum; assembly: GCF_025594145.1. Taxonomy (NCBI): domain Eukaryota; kingdom Viridiplantae; phylum Streptophyta; class Magnoliopsida; order Lamiales; family Gesneriaceae; genus Primulina; species Primulina tabacum. The sequence continues at coordinate 329,231 of NC_134551.1, forward strand.
ATTCATCATGTTTTCAAATCTTGAACACTTTGTAGGGATATTTGAAAATATGTGGAGTTGATAAATCATCTTTTTTCATGACTAGTTTTTAGCCATTTCAGGATTAGATTTCACATGAGTAATAGTGTATGCAATTATCTCTAGATTTTAAATGAACTTTCCAAAGCCCACCCTCCAACAAACTCCTCTGGCAATCGTCGCAAGCAACAAAATTCTATTTTTCTTCATATGGCTATTTAGGTTTTTTCCTTTCATTCGTTTTAATATTTTCCAGTAAATCGTTAGATCTAAGCACGAGAATTTGAATTTCTATAGTTTGTGGTTTTTTGAATCAAATGGTTGTGTTATACTCCATCAAAAATCATTTAATATATATGCGTGTGTCAGTTTTATTGTTGTTTCCCTCAGTGTGCCTCCCCTCCCCTCCCCTCGTGCCTCATGATCCAAGACTGATAATACCAAAATTTTACGTCGGGTTTGGTCTGGTAAGCAGGTCTTCAAATCTTCCAAGGTTTTGGGGCCGTGTCGCTGCTTAGGGCTCTGCATAGAAAAAAGTAGGGTTAGGGGGCGCCGGAGATGTTTCTGACTTAGCCTCTTCGATGCTTAAGTTAGTGCTCTGATTATGAATGCAAAGAGCAAAGTGCGATATATTAGTGATAAGTGAACGACAGAGTGTGAATCAAGTAAAACCATGACCAATTCCTGGTATATATAGAAGCATAAGAGGCTAGTTACCTTATTGGAGTATGATTCTTACTAGGGTTGAATCCTACCTGAGATAAGAAACATCAGATGGTAGGACTCCCTCACCATGGTGGCTAAACTCTTAATAATGAGGTCTGAGCCTTAACGGACTAGGCCAATTTTGGAGATAGGCTTCGATCCGCCTAGATATGGCAATATTAAGGGGCATCGATATTACCTCATCTTTTTTAGTCTAAAAATAATATGAATTTTAGACTAATGATCTGGTCGAATCCCGAGCCCTAATTATTTTGTCATTTGTGCTTGACGTGTGTTTGTTCCATCCTAGTTGGCATAATAAATGTTTTAGATTTCAACCAGTGTGCCACATAGAGGAACGGTCGAGATCGTCTGACAGTTCGGTTCCCAAGGCATCCGTATGTGTGCCCCTCCAAATCCGGACCATTGGTTTCATTTTGATGACGTCCAGCATAAGACTCCTTCGAGTATAAATAAGAGCTTTCCCTCCTTCATTTTCACTCTTATTTCCTTCGAGCCGTTATCCTGTTGATTTTCGAAAGCTTGCCCGACCTGCTTATCTCATTACCGAACACTTATCATCCGACCCCCTTTCAGTAAGTTTACTCAACCTTTTAAAGCCTAGGCTTAAAGATGTCTTCCCCTGACGAGTCTGATACACAATAGTAAATAGATTTTGGATGTCCCCTTTTCTCAAATGGAAAAGCCAGGGCCATCTGAGCCCATAGAAGAGAGGCCTGAGCCGAGCCTTTATAACTTGAAACCAAGATTTGGCTAAATAATACTGAGAGCCCGAGTAGGATGGTTGTTCAAGCTCTTATGACTTGAAGCCAAGATTTGACTATGTAATAAATTGAAATGATGATTATCCGGGCTGTTCGAAAATTATACTTAAATAAATTGTTGTGTAGACAGACATGCCAAAACTCAAACTTGAATAAAGAAACGTGAAACATAATTTACTAAAAACCGAGCTCAAATAAAGAGCTATTGATTAGGAGGCTTTTTGTGAATGCCAAGTTCATGGATTTACAAATGCCGAGTTGGTCGGGCTTTTGTGAATTGCTAAAGTTCATTGGTCAAATAAGTGCAGAACTGGTCGGGCGTTGGGGAATTCTACGTTCACGGGCTTACATTTTTCCAAGCTGGTAGAGCTTTTGTGAATGTCACATTTGTGGACTTATATGGTGCCGAGCTGGTCGGATTTTTGCGAATGCCACATTCGTGAACTTACGTGGTGCCGAGCTGTTGGGAATTTGGTAAATGCCACATTCGTGAGCTTATATTTTGTTGAAATGGTCATAAGTGCCGAACAGGTCGGGCTTTGGTGAATGCCACATTCGTGAACTTACATTTTGCCGAGCTGTTCGGGCTTTTGTGATGTGTCAGGTTGTCCTGACTTTTATACAAGTTTTCTGCGCGGGGGGCATTTTGTGAGATGGCTGACAAGTGTTGGGCTTACATTTTACAGTATTGAATAACTTTATCACATATGATATTTCAGATATAACTATATGACCAAAACAGAAAATAATAGCAGATAAATCCGAATAGATGTATAAAAATGAAACAAAAATTAAAAGGGATAATAAGATTGATTGACTTGATGGGAGAGCTCCCAAGGAGTAGCATCTTTGAGAATGATCAGGATTGGTTCTTCTGATGATGTTGGTGAGCTCTTCTGAGGATGGCCATAATGAACTCTTTCGAGAAAGACCAGGATGTGCTCTTCCGAGCAAGACCAGAATGCGTTCTTATGTGGAAGAGCATGACGAGCTCTTCTCCTGAAGACTAAAATGTAATGACCATGGACTATCCCGGTCTTGTGCTCCTTTTTAGGGCCTTTACGCTCACGGACTTTCCACGTGCGCCATTACTCATAGCATTATCCCACCCCTATCTCAATTATTACCAAGTCTTATAAATTTATGTACTTATCCTGGAGGTCTTAGGTTCGAGACTTGGGGAGGCGAAAGAAACCACGGCTAGGGGTGAGATAATGCAATGAGTAATGGAGCACGTGGAAAGCCCTTAAGGGAAAAGGCCCTAAAAGGGAGCCCAAGATCGGGATAGCTCATGGTCATTACAAAAAACTCTTTCGAGAAAGATCTGGGGCACTTTCGTAGAAGACCAGAAGTCGTTCAAAGGAAAACCATAAGCTCTTCCGAGGAAGACCCAGATGAGCTCTTCCCATGAAAACTAGAAACTATTCCGGGGAAGACCAGGGGCTCTTCCGTACGAGACCAGAAACTCTTCGGGGAAGACAAGGGGCTCTTCCGTGAAAGTTCAGAAGTTGTTCTGAGGAAAACCATGAGCTATTCCGAAGAAGACCAGGATGAATCCATCCCATGAAGACTAGAAACTATTCCTATGAAGACCAGGCTCTTCCGTGGAAGACCGAAACTATTTTGGGGAAGAATAAGGGCTCTTCCGAGGAAGACCAGAAACTCTTCCGAGGAAGACCAGGGGCTCTTCCGTGGAAGATCAGAAACTGTTTGGTGGAAAACCAGGAACTATTCCGAAGAAGACCAGGATGAACTTTTCCCATGAAGACTAGAAACTATTCCGGTGAACACCAGGGGCTCTTTCGCGGAAGACCAGAAACTCTTTTTGGGAAGACCAAGGACTCTTCCGTGAAAAACCAAAAGATTTTTGAAGTAAAACCAGGAGCTATTCTGAAGAAGGCCAGAAGTTACCCAAAAATTAGTAAACAAGTTGAGTGATATTGAGAGTCATAAGGCCGTTTGGTTGATTTTTGCATCCACCGACGTTCTTCTTCTTGGTTTTTTCTTTGTAGTGCTCATCCTCATTGATTTTCGTTCCTAGGGTTCTTTTGACCTCGAATCATTTTCTTATGTTCTCTTTGATTATCATATTATTTCTTTCTTTTCAAATTTCCCACAGGCGACACCAATTGATGATACCAAAATTTTACCTTGGATTCGGTCTGATGAACGGGTCTTCAAATCTTCCAAGCTTTGGGGGGTCAGGTCGGTGCTGAGAGGTCTGCACAGACAAAAATAGGGTAAGGGGGCGCCGGAGATGTTTCCGGCTTGGCATCTCCGATGCTTAAGTCGATAATCTGATTATGAATGCAAATAACAAAGTGCGATATATTATTATAGAGTGAGCGAGAGAGTGTGAATGATGTAAAACCGTGACCATTATCTGGTATTTATAGAAGCATGAGAGGATAGTTATCTTGTTGGAGTAGGATTCTTGCTAGATTAAAATAGGAAACATCATATGGTAGGACTCCCTAACCATGGCGGCTACTCTTGCCTTATCTCGATGAGATTCAATCAGATCTAATATTTATCAGGATTTTTATGAACTGTCGAAGATGTCTTCATATTCCTTAACTGTCTTCATTTTCATGGGCTTGGCCCCTTTGATATGTTCTTAAGATCGGCCTATTTTGAAAGAGACTACGAGCTCGGACTTTTTAGGCCCTAGTTAATAATGAGGCTTGGCCATTAATTGTAAGAAAAACGTGACACATATTAAAAGAAGTAGCGTGTACAAATTGAAATTGGCGACGACCAAGAAAATTTAGATGCGTACACGATTCTTTTTACTCTCGGCTCCCGACTTTTCTCGTTGATGGTATGAGAAACGCCTATAAATAGAGGCGATTGAAGTCCTTAAGCATACAATCTCATACAAAATAATACATCATCTATAGAAAGATTGGAGTGTTTAGAAGGTTTCAATAGGAGGAAAATCAGAATACTTAAAATTGATTCAATGGCTGGAGGTAACGCTCGATTTAGCTTCCGCATATTTGTTTATCATGTTTATATATGTTCATAAACATGATTTTTAGAGAAAATCTCTAACATTTGGTATCAGAGCCGTGATACCTCTGCCTTGAAAATTTGTTTTCATTTTTCGGATATCATGAACTTTAAGAAATTGATTTACGAAAGTTTACGTAAAAATGAAATTTTGGAATTTCTGAAAGTTTACGTAAAAAATTGAAGTATGGATATCATAAAATTTCTTTATGAAGTTTTTGCGTAAGAAATTTGAAATTTAAAGGACGGACATACAATATTAAGAAAACTTACCTGAGAATTTGTTCTCGGTTCTACCTTTAAAATTTTTCTTGAAGTCTTGAAAATTGAACGAATTTTCTCTACGGAAAAAATTTTAAGCCAGAGGTTTCTGAAAATATTTCGGGGAATATGAAGAAGACTTCGAATTCTCAATTCAATTAACGTACATGTATTGTGAATTATTAGAAAGGCAATCAATTCAAAATTAATTAGTGGGACCCACACCTATTTATAACATTTGCTCATTTCATGTGTCGGTATATTTAAATTGTATTTATTTATTATTATTATTTATATATAATAATAATTAATGTGGGACCCACAATTAATTATGAGGAACCCACATATTGATAATAATTCAATTTTTATTATTATTATTTTAAATAATAATAATAAATAAATAAATAATGATTAATGTGTTATTAAGTTATATGTATAAGTCGGTACACATAACATTTGGTTAAATAATTTGTACACATTAAAATAATTCCAAGTTCGATACATGTTTAGAAATTATTTTTGCATGTTAGATATAATGTCAAATATTATGGATAAGTGTTTGATGTGTACATGCAAATTTAATATTATGTTTGCATTTATTCTAGAAATTTAAAATGCAAATAATATTAAAAAATAATTTTGGTAAATCGATATTCACATTATGTTCATATTAAATTATATTGAGTTGTTTATAATTTAAAATGAACATATCAAGTAAGATGTAAATATAATATTTAAAATAAAATATTTTAGATGTTCACAAATGAACAAATAATCATCACTTTATCACTACTCTAATAAAAGAGAAAAACTGATGAGGAACCCACATTTTGATCCTCACTTTATCACTACACTGATTGAAGAGAAAAACTGATGGGGAACGTATTTGTTCATATTAAGTAAAAATGTGAATATAAAGTTATTTAATGAAAAATTTTGGCTTATAAAGATTCACATAAATGTGGATAATTAAGGTGAATAATAATTATAAGGTGACATGAGAAAACATGATCTGGGGGAGTTCTTCATAGATCGGTTTAAACTGTCTTGACTAGCCACTGGTCTCCCTGAAGAATATTGCTCTGACTAGGAGTTAGGTATTTAAAGGGCCTTAGCACTACCTATCTTTCATGGGAGCACTCTTGGAAAGCGTTGATTGTGTTACTAAATATTATTATATAAAGATTTAAGTAACGCCAAAATTTTTGTCTAGTGATAAGTATAATTTTAAATAATTAAGGTTTAGCCACAACACCCTTAATTATGAGAAATTATACATTAAGTCAGGTTAAGGATCACATAAAGGACATTTATATAGTGATCCGTATAATTTTAAATAATTAAGGTTTAGCCACAGCACCCTTAATTATGAGAAATTATACATTAAGTCGGTTAAGAATCACATAAATGACATTTTTTAAATCAAAATTTATGTCTAGTGAACCGTCTAATTTTAAATAGTTAAGGTTTGGCCACAGCACCCTTAATTATGCAAAATTATACATTAAGTGGGCTGAGGATCACATGAAAGACATTTATTAAGAGCATAAATATTTTAAAAAATTGTGATTTAATGTCTTAGTGATTCGTATAATTTTAATTTATTAAATAATATCTATAGCATCTTTAATTGAATTAAAATTATACATTAATTTTTAATCACATTTAGTTATAACAGACATAAATTACATAAAATTATTCATCATTTTGATAATACTTTGAGATGAATAATTATGAAGAATAAATATTTTATGCATAAAGAATTTAATATCCTAGTGATTCGTATGATTTTAATTAATTGAAGAGTAGACACAGCATCTTTGATTGAATTAAAATTATACATAAATTATGAGGATCACATTTGGTTATAAGGGATATAAATTGTAATTAATTATATTTGAACATTGAAATTTATCCCACAAGAAATTTCGTTATGTTAAATATAATTAATAAGGATACAATATTGAATTATTTTCTTAATTTATCCACATGGATTAAGAATTGAATATAATTCAATAGTTATATCATTAAGTTGTATGAATCTAATTGAATTAAAAATTCAGTGCACAGACAATTTTTATGTCAGTGATTCATATGTAGATCATGATTTACATGAGTAAAACATGATATATGGTTTATTGCTTCATTTAATAACATTAGCATGTATTCATTAATTTTGCAACATATTTCTATTACTCTGATTTTAATTTCTTGAAAATGACTTGATTAGTGGGAACGATCAAATTCATAATATTGATCATTATGATGTTTATTCATCCACACAAGTTATATGTATTGATTGCTATTCACAACATCCTCCATTTAAAAAGTGTGTTGTGAAACCAATCATATAAATTCCATAAAAAATTGGTTCAATTGACATTCATTTTTAGATGAGTCTTCAAAACAAATAAAAGTCTCATTAGGCAACATCGAACAACATAAAGAATTCTTCTCTAGTGATGATGAATATTTAATATTTCAAGATTAAGAAAACGATATGGATTGAAACATGTCTCACATTAGTGGTGTTTCAGGTTTTACAATGTTATCTCTTCATTAAGTTTTGTTGAGAATATTGTGGGCCATTATGAATACCAGAAGGTTAGTGAGAGCTTAATTATTATCAGAGTAATATAAATATTTGACCACTAAAAAGCTGCAAAATGTTTTGAGATACCTTTATGGTATTAAACTTTTACATGCTTATGTGAGACGAATTGACAATTTGGAAAGTGATTTGCTACTTCCACTATTGAGTCAAAATTCGTCATTGAAGTACTATTGTGTGGTGTATTTTAAGGAGTTTCATTATGGGCTTAGAATTATGAATTCTATGTCTAAGCCATTAAGATTATATTACTGCAATTCAGTTATTGTCTTTGTGACTAAAGCGGTGGTCGAATTAAGTATATCGACATAATGTATTTTTAAACCGTTGGAGAACGTGTTAATAAAGTGGTCATTGAACATGTTAACACTGAATTAATGATCTTTTAACCTAAAGGCATGCAAATTTCAGATGTTAAAGGATCATATGGTAATTACTAATGGATTTGATTCCATAATAAATTTATGTTATATACATTCGGTTTTGATAATAAACGTATTCAATTATGATATTTCTCATATTCAATTATGTACATATTCAGTTATCTTGAGAAAAATATCAATAAAGTTGGACCTCGAATAAACATTGGGTTTATTCATTAAGTTATACAGATTTGAGAGACATAATGCATTGTGATACATGGAAGATAATAACAGTTTTTAGATGACCTATCGCCATGATTCATGTATTTTGTTTTCTCCTATGTTAAATGAGATATATGTGTCAAGTGGGAGAATGTAAGAAAAACATGACACATATTAAAAGAAGTAGCGTGTACAAATTGAAATTGACGACGACCAAGAAAATTTAGATGCGTACACGATTTTTTTTACTCTCGGCTCCCGACTTTTCTCGTTGATGGTATGAGAAACGCTTATAAATAGAGGCGATTGAGGTCCCTAAGCATACAATCTCATACAGAATAATACACCATCTATAGAGAGATTGGAGTGTTTAGAAGGCTTCAATAGGAGGAAAATCAGAATACTTAAAAATGATTCAATGGCTGGAGGTAACGCTCGATTTAGCTTCCGCATATTTGTTTATCATGTTTATATACGTTCATAAACATGATTTTTAGTGAAAATCTCTAACATTAATATGCTAGGCCAATTTCGGAAATGGACTTGAATCTGCCCAAATGTGGCAATTTTAGGGGCATCAAAAACCTTAGGTGTCTTGCAGAATGTCACGCCCCATAATCATAACCCGTCAAATTAAAAGATAGATACAAACAATCATGCATAAATCAAACAAGAAACAAAAACGTTCCAAAAGTTGACTGGTGATTATAGATATTAAAAGTAAAGCTAGTAAGAGCTAATCTCATCACTGTAACGAAGTTAGAGAAACCACAGGTCAATACTAGCACAGAGTTCGATAAGTATTACAAATTAGAAATAAGCAAAACGAAACCAATAAGAAAAAAGAAGTATACTAGAATAACAAAAGGCAATATTTCATTTGTTATCATACCTGTGTAGGGATGTGAACCATGTAGTTCTTTATATATTTGAACAGAAAATAGTCATCTAACTAATTACTATTAATCAACTCTAGTCCACATATTTGAGTGTCAAGATTATTCCAATAATTAATTACCCAAAGACAATTATAGTCCTCTAATTATACTTTAATCCTTTTATCCAATTATCGTCAGAGTAACTAAGTGATTTACTTGCATGGATTGTTACATTTTTAAATGCAACTTGACTTGTAAGAAATTAAAACTAGTTTCTTAAACAAATAAACTTCAGTAATTTTGATAATTGTATGTAAGAGCAATAAAATCAAGAACAATATAAATAGATAAAAGGTCAAACGAAAAAACAAGTTCCATAAAATGGAAACTAGCGTTAGCCAGAACGATTGATGATATTTTACAGCACGCAGTCATATCCATTTCCAACAAAGATCAAAACGCAATTGCACACGCCATTACCTCTCTCACAGAGCAAAACAGCAAGCAAAATTATTAATATTATCAATCTACCACAAAGCATAAATTTCTACGTGAATCAGTGAACACGTAGCTGGATCCTAAAAAAAGAAAGAAGTTGAGATAAATTATGTACAGTAATACTACATTTAAATCGGAGCGAAAATTTTAGTTACCTGCATTCAACTCTCATCGGCATGCGGGAGGAGGAGGAGGAGGAGGAGAGTTGTAGTATTTTTGTGGAAATATATTCCTACTTTGAGTGTGAACTCATTTTTAGAAATTATACCCGAGGCCCTCAAATTTTGCTATTTTAGTGCAAGCCGAGCCATTTTCCATTTACGTCTATTCTGCGATATCATATTAAACGAATCATGTGAGAACTTTTTCTCGAACTAAACTCGGCTAAATTTTTTTGTTTTATAGTTCGCAAGTTTAACATTTTATAAATATATAATTATATTAAATATATGTATATTTCGAGATTTCATTTTGTACATTTATTTTTCGTTGGTGGGAAACGAAAAAATATAGAATGTTTTGTCTAATTTAAAGCATCATATTTGGCTTATATTTTATTTTTCGAAGATCGATGGAGAGCATCCATATGCTTCTCGATGCTTTCGTGTCCGTCTAATATTTTTTCAGAAAAAACAGATAAATAGACACGATGACACATGTTCCCTCTAACTTTTCCACTCGATTTCATACATCATTCATGATAAATTAAAATTTTAACTTGCAGGTGTATATAAGACAAAAACAATAAAATATATAGATCCCCGTTAGCCTCAAAGATACGAAGAAGTATTTGGGAGAGGGGGCAGCAGAGATTTAAACGATTCAAATCGAGTCAAAAAGTATAAAATTTGAGTTCGGTTCGGTTTAAATTGACAGAGGCTCGAGCTTGGTTTGAATTTTTATCATCAGACTCGAGCTCGACTTGTCTTGAAAATATTAAGCTTGTGAATAACTTGAGCTCATTAAAAGCTCGTTTATAATGTTAACCAAGTCGGTCTCGAGTTTGGTTCGTTAATAGCTCGTTTATCATGTTTAACAAGTCTGACTAGAGCTCGGCCCATTTTCAAGCTCGTAAAGCATACAATTGAAGTCGAGTTTGAGCTTGTTAAAAATTAAATATATCTATACTAATTTAAAATCGGACATATAAGTGTAAATTCATTCAAAAATAACCAAAACGACAAACCTAACAACTAAAAAAACCATAAACTCATTATATTATTGAACATTCCAAAATACTACATCTACGATCCAAATAACAATAAATAACATCACCATACAATTCATTACCAAATATCTCACAACACAACAACAATAAAAATATAAATTCATTATCAAATATTCGTCATACACTGATACCATCCAATAAATAACATGATAATAATTTCACCCTCCAACACTTCAACTTCTTAATAAGCCTGGTGAGAAAGTAGAGATGATATTAAAAAAGTTATTAGAACAAAGAATTGCAAAATCATCTCCAATAACAACTAGATAATATATTTGAATTTAGAAAACAAATAAACTTCAGCAATTCAATGACAACAAATATTATGAGAGTTCTTGATAGTTGATGCCAAGTACTTTAAATCAAATGAATCTCTTTTAAGCTCCAAATTTTCCTTTTACATACAAGTACAAAAATTCAAGATATTAGACATAAATAATCAAATTTAATATAACACAATAAATTATACATATAACACATTATTCATAAATACACAATTAAATTAGATATCAATTATATTTGTTTTCTTTTCGTGATTTGGTAATGGGCACGCAACCAATCTTCTGCGCAAAGTAACATTTGAACTGACTCTACTCCCAAATTGACGTGATGTGGGTCAATGACTTCACCACCCACACTGAAAGTTGATTCAGAAGTCACAAAAATTATAGGAATTGATGGTACATCACACGTCATCTTTTACAAAATTCTAAACTTTAAGTTGTCCATCTTCCATCAGTGACAATGCATCGAATTCTTGATCACCTTCACAAAAAACAACTTATCTCTCAAAGTATACTTCAATCTCAGACTTTACTACAACCACACTACCAACATTCTTAATGTTGTACCACTAGAGCTTTCTTTTTTAGTATCACCTTGGACATCTTTTTCACTAATATTTATTTTGTGAGCCTCAACATATTCATTATACAAGTTACACAATGTCTCACAAACTGTAACGATATGCTCAACTTGCCTCAACATCATAATAGATATCTGGAAAGCACAATTCAATCAAATTCATCTTATTTCGTAGATCTAATATTGCCACTATAGAAATCAACAAGTTACAATTATCTCTAATATTTATCAAATTTATTCTTCATCTTTCTAGTCATATTTGCCATAAAACTGTTTTCACTCACATTTGTATTATTGAACTACTTTTTATGTTATCGAGTTTAGGAAGAAACAAATTCGAAGTCGGACATTCTGAACCTGAATTAAGGTGGGTAAATATTAGATTCTCAAAAAATAAACAATTTTAGCAAGGAACAGGTTTCAAGTTGGATATCCATTCATTACCTGAATGGTGTGGGTGACTTCAATAAATTTTTCAAGAAATAGACGAACTTCACATACCTTATCCCAATCCTCGTCACTTGGCAAAGAGTTATAATTAGGATTCCGTTGTTGATATCATGAAAATATATCTTTGAAATCCAAAGCAGTAGATAACATGAAATATTCGCATTCCACCTAGTGTAATAATCCTTTATAAGTTTTTTTTGAAGATAATTGCAATTGTTTTGTGATTTCACTTAACATATTAATACGGTGCTCTGAGACAGATATGTTGCACACACGTTGGAAATCTCTGAAAATTAACTAGAATTGATTATATGTGCATAGATAATTTTAATTCAGTGTTTGATTGATGAGTCGTGTAGAGGTTTTTTAGGATGATTTTTGTTCGCTTTTGTTCATTCTTCCGAGATATTTAACCCATCGTTCATTTTAACTGGTCGTAGATCATGGCTCAACTTCCTTAATCATGCTCGGACCAATCTCTCAAACCGCCTAATTCTTCTGGCTTAATGAACTTTAACCTAATGGGCAATAAATACTTTCTTTCTATTGGGTTTCTACTTCATATTTCACCATCAATTTTATTTTTCGTGACCAACAAATGTCCCTCTAGGCAATTGGATGGTAGGCCATTTTGCCTATATAATCATCAATTCTTTTAACTCAATCCAATTTTACTATATGGCCCAAAACTCAATTCTTGGAATCAGACCCAAAATCCACCATTGGACGAATGTTTCTGGTAGAGGAAGCTAAAGAGAAATATATAATCCCCAAACTTTCATTTTTTCCTCCACACCGCTCATGTTCTATTTTATTCTTGATTTCAGTTGTGCACTCAACACACTCCTCTGACTTCACATTGCTATTCAATCTCATCGGCCAACTTCTATGAAATTTAGCACAAGTCCAAGCTCAAACTCTCAATCCTTCAAATTCTATAGCAACAATCATCTACCTTAAATTATTTTACACTCAATAATCCTTAGTTTGCATATTCTTTTACCAATCAAACTTTCCATTCACCAATTCTTCATAAAATAAATGTTTAAAGTTTATGTGGCTTTCATGCTCATGCACTCAAGATATTTGAGATTTTATATAAAATTGTGTGTTCGGATTTATGACTTACCACCAAATTTGTTGATTCAACATTTTTGAAAACTTGAACTCAAGAGCATGAATTTTTTATTGACTTCATTTTTTTTTCTTGATTCTAATATCTTTTATGCTTATGTGAATCTGAAATTGTGTGTACAAAGAATGTGAAGTGTTTATTTTTAAGAAATTCATACCTAAATATCTAATGATTTCCTCGAGCTCATGGCGTTTGCTGCTAATGTGTTGGCCAATAATGAACTTTATTCTCGATCTCTTTGCGATTTTACATCATGTACACCTAGGAAATTAGACCAAAAACACTACTGAATGAATTTAAAGGCCATTATTAGGCCACTTTATACAAATTTATCTTTACAGTAGCCAAGTATTTCAACTACTAGACCATTCTTTGGCCATGCTTCATTTTTTTCTCTATTATTTGAGCCCTATTTTGTCATCCCTTGATTTCTCATCTGGATTTCATTTATTTTGCATGAATGAACAATTGGAGAAGGCGATGATTTGAGAATTTCAAAGGCCAATGCAGAAAAAGTATCTTAAAGGCCAATGAAAATAAAGAATATTCTCTTGTATGAGTGTCGTCACTGGTCAATTTCAAATAAAATTATCAATCCTAGATGGAACATTTGTCAATGATTGAGCACATATCCATGCAATACTACTCATATTGGGAAGAATATAAAAATATAGAATATGAAAACTAGTTGTTCTAATACATAATATTTTGTTTTGTTTTCTAGTCTCAAACTTAGTTTTGATGGTGTTTTTTGATAGGAAATGCGGCTTAGCCGGACAGTAAACTAATTGGGTTAGCTTCTAGATGATTTTGGATTTCACTTGGTATTCTTAAACAAACAAATTGATCGCATGAATGAATGGCTACGGCCCTTAGATCTCCTTTGTCATTGAATCTATTTTGAATTATGTAGTCTATATTTTTTTCCTTCTTGATCTTATGATATGTGAAAGTTTCGTTTCCACAGAGTGAATGTGACGAGGGTGAGTGTTGTGTGTATCAGAATGTAGGTGTTGTAACACCCACGACAACATGCAGCGAAAATTATAGTTTAACACACTAACACACAACTTAAATGATAACAATACGAGATACGAGAGATAAATTATGCACAAGTATTAATACTTGTGCGATGCCTCAGGGCAAAATAATTCACTAGAAAAACTTGTAAGTTTACAAAAATCAATACTAGTGAAAGAATAAAACAACTCCCTTATTAAGGCGAGTAACAAATTGCATCCTAAACCTCTAACAAACCGTATAACCAAAATACATAGGATGCATCAACTGAGAAGTGAAAAAGTCTTCAAAAATCAGCGCACTAATCAAAACAGTGATTAGGTGTTGTCTTCAGATGTTGTCAGCACTTCACAGCAACACTTTATCAACGACGCGAGATTGCTTCAATCAGAAAATATTTTCTTCGTACAAATGCATCTCTGTCTCTCCGAAAGTTTTATGCTCTATATCGTCCCTCTCCATCGTTTCTTCTCCTTTGAGTCCTATTTAACATAGAAACCCAATTTCATTAGGAACAAACTCTTTTTAAAACAAGGATAATATCTTAAAGATATTGTGATATCATATCTTAAAGATATTATGATATCATATCTTAAAAATATTATGAGTCATTTCAAATATAGTCTTATATCACATATTGAATTTATACGAGATCATATCATCAATTTCGAGATTATTCTCATGTCTAGAAAGGCAAAATATTAAAGATAAAAAAGGAAAATATATCAAGGAATAAAATTCCTTTCAATCTCCCCCTTTTTGCCTTTCTGGACAAAACAACCCAAAAATGGTTGTATGGCTCAGCTCCCCCTGAGTTAGCAAATCAGTGACTCAGCCAACTTTAGTTGACTCCCCCTGAATTCTACCGTTAAGCCTTCCCCTGATGAAAAATACAGTTCACACAGGTGTTGTATGTTAGATGTTGCAACATTCAGATCATAACACCGAAATAGTTCATTAATCAGGAGGGACAAAGATCAGAGAGAATAAAGGGACAACTAAAGTAAGAAGTACTAGAACCATCACGAGAGACCAAAACCATCAAGAGAGAAAAAAACTCAAAATCTCATTATCCTTCATTACTGCCATCATCATCATCATCATCAGTCATTTTTGCTCCACTGGTTCCAGCTATATCTGTATCTACTCCCCCTTTTTGTCCAGAATGGACACTTTCACCCAGCAGAAGCTCATAGTCAGCCACTTGATTTTCATAATGTTCAATGGTTTTCTTGGCATTTTCAATCTGTTGTCGACTATAGGCAATCTGAGCTTGAATGTAGGAGATAGACAGTGTGACATAACCAGTAGGAGGAACATCTGTAGGTGGCTGTTCAGCTGTCTCAAGCACATGTTCAGATGTTGTATCATCAGTGTTGCCAACATCCGGAGCAACATTTGAATGCAGCCAAGGCAGATCGATCTTTCTGTTGCCTTTGAAATAAGCAGGAGAAATCTTCAGAGGATCTCTGACAGGGCAATGATTTTCATCAATATCCCTAATGAAACCTTGAGATTCCAAGATTCCATAAATCAGTGAAGGGTAGGGCAGCTTTGTTTTCTTGAAGTCTCCTTCAGCATATTGCAATGCTGTCCTGAACACCAGATTTCCAAAGTTAAAGGCCCTTCCAGTACCAATAGCAAACAACACCAGGGCCTGAGATCTAGTCACAGTAGTAGAATTGGTTGACGGTGTCCAATTCCAGATTGATGTCTTGTGCAGCACGGAGAAAAAAGAAGTGAGATTAGCAGCACTCAACTTCTTGGGATAATCAGGGAATACTTTGATCAGGCCTCCAGTGAGCACAGAGGTTACAGCATTTATGTCCAGATCCTCTATAACTTCCTCAATATTTGGAGTGTTGTAGAATGCATTGATCATAGAAGGTGAGAACTTGTAGATACGATCACGAACAAACACTCTCCCATACTTCACCGATTCCTCATCTCCAACACTGCCCAGGAGATTGCAGTAGAATTCTAACACTACACGGCGACAGTAGGGCATAACAGTAGTGACTGTGGATAGCAACCTTCGGTTCTTGAGAAACTCAATCAAATTGTATTTCTCATATGCATTAACATCAATATTTTTCTCCTCAATCAGCTCTCTCTGAACAAACAGCGGCCATAATGCCAAGGCATCCTCAGAATAAAATTTGGGGGAAAAGGACTTACTTAAATCATAGTCAGCCGAGTCAATGTGGCGCTCGGTGTTGTCAACATCCACCTCAACACCGGCAGCAGTAGCAGCAACATCATCAGAAGACTCACTAGCTTCAGAGCCAATATCCTCAGATTCAGCATCACCCTGTTCCTTAGATTCAAAGTCAGATACAGACGATGAAGAGGAAGAAGCTCCAGGTCGGTTTTGCTCAAACTCCTTCATCATTTCTGAATCAGGTTCATCATCCTTAGAAATTTGTTTCTTGGCAGCCTTTTCTTCCTTAAGGTGAGCAAGAAACTCGGCCAGAGATTGTTCATCTTCTACAGGCTCATCAGGAACTCTTTCTTCTGCAACATTTTGAGTATCTGTGATGGGGTTTTATTTTTGAATACCAGAAGTAGAACCAGGTTCCTTTGCAGCAACAGTTGGTTTGGGGCAAGCCACCAACTCAAAATCATCATCATTGGAGTCGTCTCCAGATGAGAAATCAGGGTTCAGAAGATTTGAGGAGGTAGATGCCCGTGGTTTCTTGGTTGGAACAAAGTCAGGATCGAACCCTGCTTATCTCTTTGACCTTCGGCGCATAGGAGCAGTGGGAAAAGCTTTATTCAAGACTTCAAAGTCTGGTGGATTCTCGACATTGATCTCGTTCCCAGGTTCACCAGGAGCGATCATTTCCAGCGGAGTTGGTTCTTCTGACACGCCCACAATTTCCATCCCCTCAACATTGGTTTCGGCTGTGGGTGTTGTGTCAGGTGATTTTCCACCCATGCTCGCAGCCATTTCACTCCTAATGTCGTGAGGATCGAAGCCAGCCATCTGCGAAATCAAGAACAAAAGAAGTAGATCGGTTCGAAGGACACAGAAAATTGCGAAGAACAGAGATATTTTAAGCAAAAACAATGAATAGTGAGGGCAGGAGAAATTTTAGAATGTGAGGGAAAATACTAAACAGTAAAGTTATTCTTCGTCCATTCCTAATTATTTAAGCACAACTCTCCAACGGTAACATTCTGTTGAGCCGCAACTTCAGCACTTTTTCAACTCAATTTTTACTCTCACCCAACGGTAACTTTCTGAAACAGTGTCATCATTATTTCAAGAAATCAGGCAGGATAAAACACCACGTCGAATTAACCCCACAAACAGTTAGAAATCAATAAATTTCAAAATTAAGTCAGGTTAGGGTTTTCTTCGTATTTCATGAATTAAAAACTGATAGCCCACTGGTCATGATGAATTCACATAACAGCAGTATGAATGACTTAAATTTATGCCTAAAATATGATCAAAAATGAAATGCACACGCATGTGATCAAACTGTGATCAGTCTGTACTCAGGTGTTGGTAACACCTCTTGGCAACACTCACAAGTTGGACTCAAACTTTTTTGAACATTTTTAATTCAGACATGGTAGCTCCCACTCTAGAAGAACGGTCTTCATAGGACTCCTCTAGGTAGCTTTTTACATCTGTATTTTGAATTAGAAGTGGTAGCTCCCACACTAGAAGAACGGTCTTCATTGGACTCCTCTAGGTATCTTTTTTCCATTTTCTTCTAAACAACAATTTTTTTTCTTTTTTATTTTTCACCTTATTGCTCAAGAATTTTCTAAGTCATTTTCTACATTGAACAAGATCATGTGGTACACGAACATCCTCACAGCTTAATGACTTAGATTGAGCACACTTCATACTTTAGAAAATTTTGATAGAAAGTTTGATTCACAACTGAGAGCACACCATTCAGTATCCTTCACTTGTACAGGCTTCACACAAAACAGGATGTATGCAATATGTCTAGCATCCTAAAAATAAAATGCACATGCATGCTAAGTGTTGTCCACAGGTGTTGTAACACCGAGGACAACATCCGTGAGTGATCATTGTGCACACAAGCTGAGAGACTTCCTAAGATTGGAAAATCTCTCAAAATCCAATGGTTTTGTAAAAATATCAGCCAGTTGGTTCTCAGTTCTAACAAATTCCATTCGAATTGTACTCTTATCAACCAAATCTCGAATAAAATGATGTCTAATGTCTATGTGTTTCGTTCGAGAGTGTTGTACTGGATTTTTTGAAATATCAATTGCACTTGATTTGTCACTGTATACAATTAAGGTGTCACTGTTGAAACCATAGTCTTTAATCATTTGATTCATCCACAAAAGTTGTGAACAACAGCTAGCAGCTGCAACATATTCAGATTCAGCAGTGGACAGAGATACACAATTTTGCTTTTTACTATACCATGACACCAAATTGTTACCTAGATAAAAACATCTTCCAGTGGTACTCTTCCTATCATCTAGATTTCCAGCCCAGTCAGCATCACTAAACCCCACTAGATTTGTGTTTGTTTCTTTGGTGTACCACAAACCTAAGTTAACTGTCCCAGCTATATATCTCAAAATTCTTTTGACAGCTTTTAAATGAGTGACTTTAGGATCAGCCTGGTACCTGGCGCACAAAC
This sequence comes from Primulina tabacum, assembly GCF_025594145.1. Taxonomy (NCBI): domain Eukaryota; kingdom Viridiplantae; phylum Streptophyta; class Magnoliopsida; order Lamiales; family Gesneriaceae; genus Primulina; species Primulina tabacum. The sequence goes on from NC_134551.1 coordinate 347,920, forward strand.
ATACACTAAACATGATGTCGGGACGACTTGCACTTAAGTAAAGAAGACTGTCTATGATGCTGCGATACTGGGTGTTGTCAACACCTGCAGCAACATCGTCTTTGGACAATTTTTCAGTCGACCCCATTGGTGTTTTCATGTGTTTAGTGTTCTCGGTAGAAAATTTCTTCACCAAATTCTTGGCATACTTGGGTTGACACAGAAAGATACCATCATGCATTTGTTTAATTTGCAATCCAAGAAAGAAACTTAATTCTCCTACCATGCTCATTTCAAATGTGGTAGACATGCATTTAACAAATTCATCAACATGCTTTTGAGAAGAAGCACCAAAAATGATGTCATCCACATAAATTTGACACACAAGAATATCATGCTTCGATTTTTGAATAAAAAGGGTTTTATCAACCTCACCTCGTTTGAAGCCTAAGTCAAGCAGATATTCAGTAAGCCTACCATACCATGCTCGTGGAGCTTGTTTAAGTCCATAAAGTGCCTTCTTCAACTTGTAGACATGGTTCGGGTGGTTTGGATCTTCGAACCCTTTAGGTTGGCTTACATAAGCTTCTTCATTCAAAATGCCGTTCAAAAAGGCACTTTTCACATCCATTTGATATAGTTTTATGTCCATGTGACAAGCGATAGCAAGTAAAAGTCGGACTGACTCAATCCGGGCAACATGGGCAAATGTCTCATCAAAATCAATTCATTCAATTTGAGTATACCCTTGAGCAACTAACCTAGCTTTATTTCTCACAACAATCCCAGATTCATCAGTTTTGTTTTTAAAAATCCATTTGGTTCCAATAACATTCATATTATCAGGTCTGGGAACCAAATCCCACACATCATTCCTAACAAATTGTTCAAGTTCTTCATGCATCGCATCAACCCAAAATTCATCTTTTAAGGCTTCATTTATATTTTTGGGTTCAATGAGCGAAACAAAACAAGAATGGCTTACTTGAGAGTATACGGAAGTCATGCATACTAGACTCATCATTTTCCGATAATCTACCTTCTCCTTTCTTCTAGTTTGCATTCCTCCAAATGCTTATCCAATTATCTGAGATGATGGATTATTTTTCTGAATCTTACTGGGAATATCAATCCCTTCATTGGTTACAACATCATCATTTTCAGTATACTCTCCTGGTTCATCATTTGATTCTGTCAGTGCAGGTGTTGTCTCAGGTGTTACAACACCGGGTGCAACATCTGTGTTAGGCAATGTCTCAGTTATGTTCAGTAGCCCATCAATATCATCCTCGATTGTTTTTCCCGTTAGATCTACAAGATCATCAAAAACAACGTTAATACATTCCATAGTCGTTCTTGTTCTGAGATTATACACGCGATATGCACGACTATTGGATGAATAACCAAGAAATAAACACTTGTCACTTTTAGAGTCAAACTTTGCAAGATGGTCTCGGTCATTCAAAACATAACATACACACCCAAAAACATGAAATTACTTCAGGTTTGGCCTATTTCCCATGATGATTTCATAGGATGTCACAGTAGAACCACTCCTTAAGTACACACGATTTGAAATATGACATGCTGTGTTTAAGGCCTCGGCCCAAAATCGTTTTGAAATATTCTTTGAACTCAACATGACCCTAGCCATTTTTTGCAGTGTCCTATTCTTTCTTTCGGCTATTCCATTTTGTTGAGGAGTCTTAGGGGCCGAAAATTCATGAGTTATCCCTCTCTTTTCACAGAATGATATAAAGTGTGAGTTTTCAAATTCTTTACCATGGTCGGTCCTTATCTTACCAACCCTCAAATCATGTAGATTAGTAATCTTAGCATGTAATTTCTTAAAAACAGCAAATGTGTCGGATTTTTCTCTAAGAAAACTTACCCATGTAATGCGAGAGAAATCATCCACACAAACACATGAATACTTCTTACCTCCAAGGCTTTCCACTTCCATTGGACCCATAAGATCCATGTGCAAGAGTTCAAGACACCGTGTTGTCCCAAAGTGTTGCAACACTTGATGGGGAACACGTGTTTGCTTACCCTTTTGACATGCACCACAAACATAAGGAATTCCAGAGGATAAATTAGGCATACCTCTCACAGCATCGTACTTACCAAGGTTCTTTAATGTCTTGAAGTTTGCATGACCCAATATTTGATGCCACAAGTTTAGTTCACTCACTTTTGAATGATTGCACACAGGGTCCTCTCCAAGTTGATAACAATTGTCAGCCGACCTTGTACCTGTCAAAATACAATGTATCAGTATTATCAAAAACTTCACAATTGTCTTTATCAAACTTAACATGTAAACCATCATCACAAAGTTGACTTATGCTTATTAAGTTTGAGTTAAGTCCTTCGACATAAAGCACATTGTGTAGACTAGGCAGTCCATCAACATTCAAGGTCCCTTTGCCAGCTATTCTTCCTTTAGCACCTCCACCATACGTCACATGTTCATTCCTTAGTTCAACATAGTCAGTCAAATAGTCTTTAGAACCTGTCATGTGGCGTGAACAGCCACTGTCAAAGTATCATATTCCTGCAATGTTAGTTTTTAACGAAGTATAAATAACAGAACATTGAATATTAGCCTTTGGCACCCAAACCCTTTTTACCGATGGTTTCCTATTGGCAGTGTTACGCCGGGTGTTGTACAACACCTGTGGCAACACCTGTTCAGATTCCCATCTTTTGTAGTCATCTCTCAGTTTAAAACAGTAGGGTTTGATATGATCAGGTCTAAAGCAATAGTGGCAGATAAAGTGGCGTTTTCTGGACTTGGACTTCTTTGTAGATATTTGCCTCTTTGATGAAACACCTTTTTCAGTGTATGTAGCATTCGAGATTTCAGCACTTCCTTTGACAAAGACAGTTGGTTTTCTTTCAGTGTTGGAAGACTCTCCTATTTCAAACTGGTGATTCGTATAACCAAGTCCAGCTTTGTCATTATTTCCAATCATCAAGAGTGAATCAAGTTTGGATGAACTTGAATTAAGCTTCGCAAGAATTTGAGCTGCTTCTCCAAGCTCTTCCTTGACTTTGCATAATTCCAGATCTTTCTTGCTTAAGATTACTTCAAGTCGTGATCCTTATGACTTCAGCTCAGTGTTCTCTTTGGAGAGAATTGCACTCACTTTATTTCTTTTGATCCAGTCTTCATACAATTCTTCATACATTGTCTGCACACTTTCCAGAGTGACTTCATCATCATCTACTTCTTGGTTTTCAGACTGACTTGATTCACCAAGGGTTGTAGAATTAAGACACACTGAATTTGACGAGATGTTGCGACCAGGTATTGCAACACCTGTGGCAACACCCAAAGGATTGATTTGCATTGAACGCTTCTCCTTGATCACAGCAGACAACGATGTGTGATTTTCAGATTCATTTGATCCTTGATCATCATCAGACTCTTCATCACTCAAAGTGACAGCCATGCCTTTGTTTCTCCGAAGTCGATTGGCACACTCATTGGCATAGTGTCCAAATCCAGAACACTCTCTGCATTGTACTGAGTCCAAATTTCTGACATTTGATTGGATTTGCAATTCAGTTTTTGGTCGAAATTTTCCTTTCATAGGAGTAAACTTTTGAGCTTTTGCAGAAGTGGTGATATTGGGCAACACAGATTTTTGTCCAATTTTCTTCTTCTCTCTCATTTTCTTCAAGTATTCACTGAATTTTTTAGTAATTAGAGAGATAGAATCTTCATCTAAATCAGATTCATTCACTTCTTTAGATATTTGAAGGATTTCATCATAAGAGTCAGTTGAAACTTCAAGGGCTATTGTCTTCCTTTTATTCCTTCTTTTGTAAATCAAGATTCATCTCAAAAGTTCTGAGGGAACTCATTAATTCATCCAGGTTGAATGTTGAAGTGTCTTTATATTCTTCAATTGCACAAACTTTGACATTAAATTTCTCAGGTAGAGATCTTAAAACTTTGTTCACCAATCTTTCATTGGACATGGGATCTCCAAGACTGTGAGCTTCATTAGAAAATTGTCTCAACCGACTATCATACTCAAGAATAGACTCATTGTCCTCCATTCTCAGGCTTTCAAATTTTGATGCCACCATCCTTAGCCTAGTTTTACGCACACTCTCGGATCCTTCACAATGTTTCTGAAGTATATCCCAAGCTTCTTTGGCACAAACACAATTGGTGATTAAACTAAACATCCTTGTGTCAACAGACGAGAATATAGCATTGAGAGCCTTGGAATTAAAATTTGACGTTTGCACTTCATCGATTGTCCATGTACTTTCAGGTTTGAGCCGAGTGTCTCCATCAGCATCCTCAATCTTTGGTGGACTCCAACCATCAAGTACACGCTGCCAAGCTCTTTCTTCAATTGATTTAATAAAAACCCTCATCTTTACTTTCCATAATGCATAGTTTGATCCATCCAATACGGGAGGTCTAAAAACAGTGTTTGTTGATGCTTCCATGATACTTTTCCACCTGGAAAACAAAACAAAACAGGATCTCACTTAGTAGCGTCAAGTGGAGGCTCTGATACCAATTGAAAGTTCCGTTTCCACAGAGTGAATGTGACGAGGGTGAGTGTTGTGTGTATCAGAATGTAGGTGTTGTGCGTAGGTGTTGTAACACCCAAGACAACATGCAGCGAAAATTATAGTTTAACACACTAACACGCAACTTGAATGATAACAATACGAGATACGAGAGATAAATTATGCACAAGTATAAGCGGTGCCTCAGGGCAAAATAATTCACTAGAAAAACTTGTAAGTTTACAAAAACCAATACTAGTGAAAGAATAAAACAACTCCCTTATTAAGGCGAGTAACAAATTGCATCATAAACCTCTAACAAACCGTATAACCAAAATACATAGGATGCATCAACTGAGAAGTGAAAAAGTCTTCAAAAATCAGCGCACTAATCAAAACAGTGATTAGGTGTTGTCTTCAGATGTTGTCAGCACTTCACAGCAACACTTTATCAACGACGCGAGATTGCTTCAATCAGAAAATATTTTCTTCGTACAAATGCATCTCTGTCTCTCCGAAAGTTTTATGCTCTATATCGTCCCTCTCTATCGTTTCTTCTCCTTTGAGTCCTATTTAACATAGAAACCCAATTTCATTAGGAAACAAACTCTTTTTAAAACAAGGATAATATCTTAAAGATATTGTGATATCATATCTTAAAGATATTATGATATCATATCTTAAAAATATTATGAGTCATATCAAATATAGTCTTATATCACATATTGAATTTATACGAGATCATATCATCAATTTCGAGATTATTCTCATGTCTAGAAAGGCAAAATATTAAAGATAAAAAAGGAAAATATATCAAGAAATAAAATTACTTTCAATATGCTTGAGATTACGGAATGTACAATTTTCAAGAGAAATGCTACCAATTTTTTTTAAAAAAAAAAACGACCAAATGACTTGTTTTACACATATATTTCAAAACCAACATATACATCGTTTTTTTACACTATATCCCCTCTCTCAGTGGCATTTCACCATGTGAATATGATATTGAAAGTCAAAAGCACCATCACATTTGTAACTAAATATGATATAGTAAATCACCATATAACTAAAATAACCATCCTCTTAATAACCTCACCATCATAGCAAAGAAAGCTTGGGGGATATCTCCAATTAGCAATAACGTCTCCAAGTAAAAACACATAACCTCACGAATCAAAGTTTCAATAAGCTCCAATTTATGATCTCATATCATCTTTGTACTAAGTACTACCATTAAAAAAAACAAAACAAAAACAAAGCAAATTAGCCTAAGTATCTAAAGCCGTAATTTGGTCAAATCAATGTCCACACAACAAAAGTTGTTTAACAACCTAGTTCCCACAAAGTTCAAGATCTTACTCAAAACGACTTAAAATGGCATAATTTCCCAAAAATTTCAGTTTCCATGCAATGCGAAATAAAGTTTAATATCTCCAATATAAGTAGCACATCAAATCAAAATATGAACATATCCCGAACCAGTTGATAAACAATGATTGCTATTTGATCAAAACAAAATGTTCATAATGAAAGTGACTCGAAAGCCTGTTTTTCCACAGTATATTCATCAACCTCTCATATAAATTGTCAACGAAAATTAAAATACCTTAAATACATGGACGACTATGATCATCCATATGAGTACAAGCCATAGACAAATATTCCAATTGCAACTCTGTTGCTTTTCTTTATCATTTGCCTCACTTTTATGTATCATATCTGCACTATCAATATCTCACAACTCTTGACATTGAATTTCACTTATCAGCTGTTGCAATGTGGTTTTCCATGTGGAGATTGCAGTCATCTCCTTACCTACTCGCTCTATTCAATCATATATCTCTTTAATAACGGGCTAAACCATTGGCTTATAAAGCACAGCAGCAGATGATTTCAAATAATTATCTTTTGCTATAATCTTCCCAACTTGGTTCCTACCATCATGGGGCTGTAGGAGAGATCCAGCGGTACAATCCAAATATATTATAATTTGTCAAACTTTTAAAATAATTCGTTGAACTTCACAAGCCTCTTTTTCTAACATCGCATCTTCATCCTCCTCAATCGTATTTTTAGTAGTCTTTCTCCATAAGTTCTTTTACCTTTCCAGATTCATCAACTTTTTTTATATGTCTAGCTGCTTTCTCTTTTAATAATATCCTCTTTTCCGTCTGATTGCGTGGTTTTGGAAATTTTGCATGTTTCAAATGCTGACATTGATCAGTAGGTACTGACATTGGGAGAAAAAAAAATTGAGGCCTCTTCACTTCATTTCTTTGAGCATTTGAAAGTGCTCTTTTTTCCAATTATTTGTTTCAAGAGACCATTGGTCCTTCATCTCTTTGCCCTCCCTCAACCTAAAAAATCACTTTCTCAAAAGTACTGGTTCATCGACCTTTTGGCCATGGATCACCCACTGTATCTTACATTCTCCCATCTGTGAAGTGTTTTCTACTTAAAGTACTGTTGATATTTTCCTCAGAAACTTTATGTCCTTCTATCATTAACTTGAGATATCATTTTACTAGATATTCTGCACTTTCTGATAATGCCTATTGGCCATGACATAGTTGTTTTCAATTGTATTCCTCTTCTTTTCATTGATTAAAACCTGCTAATCAGTAAAGTTCACCTTGACAATAGCAACTAGGGGAAAATGATCATTGCCACTGTCATAGTGTCTCTCTGTCTTTCATGTCAGAAAACTTTAGGAATCTTAATGTAGATATTTTCATGAATTACGTCTTTATAAGACGACGATAATGATATTTTATTTAAGTAATGCATGAAAAAATATTATTTTTAATATCAAAATTATTATTTTTTTATTGTAAATATGAGAATGATTGACATGTATCACAAATAAAAATCTATAAAATCGTCCTGATTTGGTATGTTTAGATCTTCAGAATCTTAAAAGATTTGAGTATATCTTGTTCCAGATTTGGTTAGATCTTGTGCCAGATTTGGTTAGATCTTTAATGGGTTTTACCTTTCTGGGCCTTGATTTTTGTGGGCTACGCGCTAATGCTTGAATAAGAGCTCTTGCAGGTACGAGCCGACCTGGGGTCTGGACCCATTTGGGAGCTCGGCCGAGGTGTCTCCAATCACACCGATACAATAATCTGGGAGGTCGGCTCGACGGACCTCCCAAGGTCGAGCTCCCATGCCGACCTCCCAACGTGAAGTCGAGCCGACCTCCCAGATTATTGTATCGGTGTGATTGGAGACACCTCGGCCGAGCTCCCGAGCCGAGCTCCCAAATGGGTCCAGACCCCAGGCCGGCTCGTACCTGCAAGAGCTCTTATTTAAGCATTAGCGCATAGCCCACAAAAATCAAGGCTCAGAAAGGTAAAGCCCATTAAAGATCTAACCAAATCTGGCACAAGATATACTCAAATCTTATAAGATTCTCAAGATCTAAACCTACCAAATCAGGACTCTACCGTTCTCCTATAAATACTAGGTTCCGTCCATTGTTCATTCATTCATATATTCACATTCTCTCAGTACACACATTACTCTCTCAGTTTTCTATTCTCTGACTTGAGCGTCGGAGGGGCTACGCCGGAACAACCTTCCGGCCCCCCTTCTAACACTCTTGTTTTGTTTCTTGATTTCGAAGCGTATGATCCGAGCAACATCAATTTATATTAGGAAAACTCAAGGATATTATTTGTAAGTAGTTTTTACTTTTTTGGAGTTTTTATTGGGGTGATGATGTTATTTGCCCTTATTAAAAAATAACTATCAACTCAAATAGGAAAATAAAATAAAATGATTTTATTTTTTTAAAAAAAACTTGATCGTCTTTTTTAAACAAAAATTGATCCACGAAAAATAAAATTTAGAAACCTTGTGAACGGACAAAGCATTAACGCTAATTTATAAATTTTTTAAATAATATAACAAAAATTTCCCCGTAACTTCTTTCTTCTACAAATAAGAATGAATCAATCCACACACTTCACCTAATCGAGAAACATCGTTCGTTGGAGAATAGTTGCAAAGGAAAAGTCCAAGCAATACTCTTCTTCCTTCCTTTTTTCCCTTTCGTTTTTTGACAACTTGGGAAATTCTATCATACATATTAATTGCCTTCATTTTTTCGCCGGTAATAATTTCGTTCAACAAATTCGTGTGAGCTTTGCCAAAAACAAGAAAAAGCTCTTTCTTTTCCTGTCTCTTGCATTTCAAGGTCGGTTTTTTCTTCTGAATTTTCTCCTCTTCTCTTTTTATGTCTACTTTGTGATGTTATGTCTGTTTTTGTAGCATCGTGGATGGATCTGTCGAATATGGTTTATTTTGTTTTGGGTTTTCCCCCTTTACCTATATGTTGTAAGTGGGGATGCCTGAGAAAGGTTTGGGCGTTGGATTTAATTTTTCTGCTTTGAATTATGGTGTGTATATTTACCTTGCTTCCTTTGCGTTCGCGATTTGTCAATGTTTCGTAATTTAATTAAGACCACCTTTACCATATTGTGTTTGATTTTACGAAAAGAAAAAAGAAACTCTGGCTTCTTTATCTGTGTTGATTATTTTGCGTCTTTATCTGTGTTGATTATTTTGCGGTTCATTTTATTGGAATTGGAGACTTTGTGAACTGGGATTTTGTTACTTTTCGAGGATATTAGGCCAAATTGTGTGTTTTGAACATGTTTTGGGTAAAGCTTGAATCTTTCATTTATCTCTGAGTTGGTGCTTTGATATATTATTCTATCTGAGAAATGGTTCCGTTTGATTCTCCATCAGGCTTGGAGTGGTGATTTGGTTTGATTAAATGGTAAGACTTGGAATTGTGGTTTGATATATTATTAATTGTTAAATGTTAATTCAGCAGTACTTATGTAAATTATTTTGTCTTTATTTATCAGAACAAAAGTTCCAAAGTGGCTAAAGATATTAGAGACGTGAAATTGACTTTATTTGAATAATGAGGCTTATTATGATTTGTTTTGAACTTGATTTTTACCCTGGAAATGTTCCAACCTACAGCCTAAGTATCAAAACGCTCACTGTTGGTTTTGACACTCGAGCTACAGTTTGGAACTATGGACTCTTCTAATACGCTATTGTTTCTAAATCCATCTTCACATACTAATGCTTATCGTTTATAGCGTATTCACGGTATTACGATATTACAAACATTTGTTTCTTCAATGCTGCAGAAATTATCAAGATGGAACATGACGAAATGGGATTCCGGACTGCTCCAGAAGGCCCTATTCTATGTGTTAATAACTGTGGTTTCTTTGGGAGTTCAGCGAACATGAACATGTGCTCCAAGTGTTACAAGGATCTGATATCAAAACAAGAACAAGCTCAACTCGTGGCATCATCATTAGAAAACATCGTCAAAGGATCATCCAGTGGCAATGATAATGAATCTTCACTTGTAGATTTGGCAAATGTACAAACTGATTTGGTAGAAGGGGAGGCAAAACTTGTCGCATCAGTCAATGCTGTGAATTATGTTGTGCCTGTCAATCCTAAGTCAAAAGAGGGTCCTAGTCGATGCAGCAGTTGCAAGAAACGGGTTGGCCTGACTGGATTTAGCTGCCGTTGTGGTAATATTTTTTGCGGGACACATCGGTATTCTGACAAACACGACTGCCCCTTCGATTATCGCAGTGCAGGGCAGGATGCTATAGCGAAGGCCAACCCGATCATCAAGGCAGAGAAGCTCGATAAAATCTAGAAGTTTCTTCTTGTGGCTCTTCTGATCTTCCTAAAGGAGCAACTCCCAGTCGCATGCTTGTCGTATCAGATCCCAATTATTCACACCTTCAAGAATAAAGAATCATGCTTGCCGGCTCCACTTTCTCTAGTCCTGTGCGTATTGATGTGTGGAGAAAACACTATGTCTGGTTTTATATGTCTCATTCTATTTAATAACGCTTCTCTGGGTCAGTTTCCTTGTATATGATGTTCATTTGTCTAATGCAGTGTTTCTACTCTCAGATATCCCACTTTGCTGCACTGCATGTCGACCTTCAACCAAAAGTTTTGAGATAACAAAAGTAAAATAAATTATTTCATTTTCATGATCCGCCGATCCAACGATATGAAGAAGAAAATTTTTACTGCAACGACTGTCATTGCCCACCCTAGAAACATTCACCAAATTGATTATTCTCGATGACCATAGATGAGGCGGATCCTGATAGCTGGACATTACATGAGACAGAACATGAATTAAGTTTGAGATAGCATTGCTTAAAATCTTTCAATTCGAACACAATTTTAATATTGTACTCAAGTTAAGTCGTTAAAGCTTAATTGTTTTAAGGGGAAACAAATTGAAGCCAAAGAAACTATTAATGCAACTCTTTTGTGAACCTAGTTGGTATAAGATTTATATCCGTAAAAGGATCGATGATATTATCTAAACAAAAATATATATGTATTTCGATTTTTGGGTACGTACGTAAGATGAAATAGAACTTACCAAAGCTTTTAGACATGGAACATTCTTTTATTAAACATTATTCTTTGTGTATAAACGAACAAATATATTAGTTTATATAAACCATTCAATTTTAGGATTTCTAAAATCATGAAATGCATTTCAAATAGATATTAACAGCCACCAAATATTTTAAGAAAAATTATATATCAATTTATCTTTTCATTAACTAAATAAATTTAGCATATCTCTTTCCCCTACCACCAGTCTAGGATCCATCCAAACATTTGCAGCTCTTCAACTGATAGCTTATAATAAATAATAATATTTAATCGCGTAAAACTAGACACTGCCTTGCACATGCATGCTTGGCATTACTTTAAGAACACCCGCATTCGTGGGTATTATAACACCCATCACCTCATCGAAAATCGTAGGGTTCACATGCCAAATACACATTACATTAACACATCTATTCTCCCACATTCATTTTAACATTCACACTCATTAATTCAAAAGATTTTTTTTATATATTATTATTTTGATTTCAGCAAGAAAAATTCATTTCCATTTACTCTGTATTTTTTTTTAAATCAAATTCTCCTAAGTTTATTTAATTTAGGAACCTTTTACCATTTGTGGCATTTAATTACAAAACAATGACTAACTTATTGGACTAAAATTATATAACTTGAAAGCTTAGATGACTAAAAATAAGAAATAGAAGACTTACAAGGGAAAATTTTAATTTTCCTTGAAATACAGCAAAGGTGCAAAAAACGTTTCCTACATTGATTTGCCAAAAGGTTTTGAAACTATTAATAAAAATATAGTGCGATGGATGATTGATAAAATAGCGTATGTAATTATTATTTTCAAGGGTGGATGCATGACAAATTGACATCAGAGTAAATCGTCGAGCATACGAGAAGATGCTACATATAAAAGAGCCATTTTTTGAAAGAATTATACAGAAAACATGAGCTTGTTGTTATTTTTCGCGAGTGTATGCACATTCAGAAGCCTCCTTCCTTTCACTTTCTTGTCCCCAAGAAGACCACCCTAAAACCATAACCCTAGATGAAATCAACAATCCATTTAAGGTTTAAACTTTGAGAAGTATTATTAATAAAAATGGTCCATGCATTTCGATGCGACACGAGCACTTTCCCGGCGTTTCCTCCCAGTCTTGGAAACTATCAATCTTGTCCGCCTCAAACTTCCAATTTTACCCTCCATCTCTTTCATTAATTATTAGTTAATTTTAAGTAACTTTGAATGATCTTGATCAGGCATGCTGCTGCTGCTGCTTCCAGTGATATAATTATTCGTCAAGTGGTTGCATTGCTAGCTGCTGCTTCTAGTTCCCATGCATGCGGTAATAATATTTCAGATGTACTTTTGAACTTAATCAAAAACTTAATTTAGAAAAATTAAACATGGGTGAGACTTAATTTTTTTTGACGATCCAGCTGGTGGCTTTGTTAATGGCTCTGCGGCGGATCAGATAGACTTGATTTTCAGTTGTTCAGAATTTAGTTACAGGTTTCTTGGATCAAACATATTTGCATGAACTTTTAGAATTCTTGCAGTTTTCAAATATATTCCACTCAGTGAACAAAATCCCAGATACGGAGTATATATTTAATAAAATTGCACTTGTAAGGCAAAAAAAGAAAAGAAGAAGGATGATATGTGAATTGTATTAAATTTTTGTATCTTTGATTCTAGTAAATGAATAAGAGGGAGGTATTATTGCTAATTTATATAAGAAATTTAAATTCATAACTTGTGTTTTCGTGATTATTTATTTATTTATTGAGAATGATATTTGGGTTCTATTTAGGTTTAAAACCAATACATGCTACTTAAGAGATCGTTGATAATGGTTGCCGACACAGCAGCCAATTTCACTTGAATATCATATTTTTCCAATGTTTTTAAAACTTTATGAATTATTCTCTTAAATTTATGATTTTTAACATTCCCTCTAATAATTTTTTTTTATCATTTTTCCCTTAGCCAATTAAAGTTATTCAAGAAAGGCAACAACAGCACCGACACGAAGCCGTCAGATTCCTATGAACCTTACCGCAAAACCTGAATCGGCGTGGGGATCTGTCCAACTGTAAACAGATGAAAACAACTTAATTTTTTTCACCCCGAATTAATTAAACAAATAAATGCTTCTCCTTCATCAACTTACGATGCCTCACTTCACTATTTTCAAGATAATTTACACGCACATAGATATATACATAGACAAGAATATACACCGCCGCATAACCATACAAATATACAGATTTTGATAGAAAAAAAGAAAATCAACCTTTTGCGTATGATCAATGATACTATAATATACATAGCTATATGTTAAGAGTCTTCCAGAGTTTGCTTCTGGGTAAGTCAGCTTTTTATATATAGTAAGTTAATCTGTTTTAGTATTAATTTTTTTAATGATTTTAGGGTTCATTTGCAGCAAGCAGTACACTTTCTTGTTTCTGGTGATTTAATAACATGTTGCTTGTTAAGAAGAAGGGACAAATTTAACTAATGGGCTGAGTTTTTAAATGTTTCTTGTGTACTTACTTTATAATTTCATTCTTTAATTATCTGTTAATAGGGTTTAGGGAGTTTTCATGCTTGCTAGCTAGGTTTGTGTTAAAAAAGTACAGCAGCAAGCGAGAGACGTGGGTCCTGTCTCTACTTGATCATACGAATTCATCATCTAGGCTCAAATTATACATATAAAATAAGATTTTGTTTTTTTAAAAAATGGTATGTTTTATCATAAAGGTATATAAACGTATCATTCTATCAGATGCAGAAAGAATTTGTAGTGGAAAGGAAATAGATTTCGCACTGATTGATAACAGATATCTGAATCTTGCATTAGTTTTTAAATATTGAGGAAGATATAAAATTAGTTTGAAATTGGTTCATTTGACCGAATCAGTGAGTGGAAGACAGAAGGCACAGAATCAAAGTTTCATTCAAACTACAGTTATGGGGATAAGTACCGCATGAAACTTTTTAATTCTTACTAGTTTATTTAGATTACTCTACAGAACATGCAAATATTAAATAAATATTTAACAGTAACTATTTTAAATTAAGCCTATTTTGACGAGTCCGATTTCCAATTCTACGGTCAACATATTTCAACCAAGAAAAATCCAAACAAAATCTTTAAACTTTTGTTAATCTCGTACGTACCTATTTCTTTGATAACGGGGTGATTCTCATATTTTTTTTATAGGATATATGACTATACTCTTAATGTTTTAATATTAATATTACGAAATTCATGAATATTATTTATAGCATGTACATGCATGTTTAGCTTTGACGCATGCATTTGAGCTTTGGACCATGAAAAATATACTTCCATATTGATTTTTTAAATGTTCCATATATTCATATAACTGTCATTCTTTAATGTTGGGCTTAAATTTAGTCATATTTACAGCTGGTTGATTAAGTAATTTATTTGTCCTTGAGATGATTTTGTGTTGTTGAAATGCTGGGTTTTCGGGTGGCATTTTTTGCACAAAACGAGGAAGAGAGTCCCAATAAACCAAGTGGGGTGGAGTCATTGGAGTTTATGTATATGCTTCTTTGAATTTCAGATACATACACACTCATATATACATACACATACATACACACTCATATATACATACACATACAGACACGCTTATTTATATATATTTATAGGTTGAGGCTACATTTCGATCTTTCCTTCTCTTCGTTAGGTTAACTATTCCTCAGTTTCTTGATTTTTCTGCCCTTTTATTCCGATTAAATTTTTAAATATTTTAGTTGATTTTAATTCTTTCTGATCTTGGAATATGCAGGATCAGAAGGGCGCCATGAATCCCAACAACTGGCTTTCATTTCCATTTTCTCCCACTCATCCTTCTTTACAATCTCAGTCTAATCACTTTTCTTTAGGGTTAGTAAGTGACAGTATCAATGAAACTCCATTTCAAAGCCAAGGTAAGTCGTTATTGATCAATATTCTTTATCTTCTTTAAACCCTAATTGGATGTTTTTTGATAGCCATATACTAATTATACATGTTTCATTTTTTACAATATTGATTGTTATATAGCATATGAGTGGAATTTGTTCAACACCCAAGGAAGCAATGAAGTCCCAAAAGTTGCTGATTTCCTTGGAGTGAGCAAATCCGACAGCCATTTAGAGCTCATACCTTATAACGATCAAATCCAATCGAGCGATTCCGATTACCTGTTTTCGAGCAACAGCCTGGTGCCAGTTCAACACAACTTGTTGGCCTCCACCACGAACTATGAAAAACTGCAAGAGAATGCTTGTAACATGCAACAATTGACGCTTTCCATGGGCAGCGGCAGTAAGGGTTCAAGTACTAGCGAGACCATTGCCACAGCATCTGCAACTGCAGAAAATAGTGACACCAGTATTGTTGAGGCTGCCCCTAGGAGGACCTTAGACACGTTTGGCCAAAGAACCTCGATATATAGAGGTGTAACAAGGTAGGATTCTCTATATATATCCCTTCATTTTTTTCTCATAACTTACACTTTTGGATATGGTTGTTTGAAGGCTAATTCTGTCTTACAGGCACAGGTGGACGGGGAGATATGAAGCCCATCTGTGGGATAATAGTTGCAGAAGGGAAGGGCAATCGAGAAAAGGGCGTCAAGGTTTTCATTAATTAAATTCGTAACTTGATTCTTTGTTTTCTTCTTACATTTTACCTTTGATTTATTTGTCTATGATCACTAAATCTTCTTTCTTTATTGTTTGTTTTTTCTCCCATGGGATGCAGTGTACTTGGGTAAGCCAATTAAGTTTCTCGATTATTTACGTACTTTGTGTAATGTGAAGTCATATAATGTATTGAAATTGTCCAATTTACATATGTTTTTCTCGGACAGGTGGATATGACAGAGAAGAAAAAGCTGCTAGGGCCTATGATCTTGCTGCCCTAAAATACTGGGGAACATCTACTACCACTAATTTCCCAGTACGCAAATTCGTGTGTGTGTGTGTGTGTATATATATATATATATATATATATATATATCAGGTATGATGCTAGTTATAGCATAATTTCTGTTAAATTACAGATCAATAACTACGAGAAGGAACTAGAAGAGATGAAGCATATGACCAGACAAGAATTTGTGGCCTCTATCCGAAGGTAATCAAATTTCTGATAATGAGTAGTGCATGCTTAATTTTTATTTTTTTTTTGATAATATGTGCGATTATAGAAGCATAAAATATAATCCTCGTCAGAGATTTAAGCAGCAGTTTACTACTGATATATATTTCCAGGAAGAGCAGTGGCTTTTCGAGGGGAGCATCCATGTATCGTGGCGTGACGAGGTAGTCTAAAATGGATGATTATTTTGGCTATGTAAATTTATTATAGTTTTATCATGAACATTTTTCCTCATAACTAATTACTAATCAGTCTTTGAATTCTATTCTTTTAATCAGGCATCATCAGCATGGAAGGTGGCAAGCAAGAATAGGAAGAGTTGCTGGAAACAAAGATCTATACTTGGGAACTTTCAGTAAGCGTTCTTCCATTTCTTTTTTTTATAACCGCTTGATTTTTCATAATAGATACTTTTCGTGCTAAATTTTGAATAAACGAATTAATTGGAGTGTTTAATTTTTTTACAGCTACTGAGGAGGAAGCTGCTGAAGCATACGATATAGCCGCCATAAAATTCCGAGGCTTAAATGCTGTCACCAATTTCGACATGAATCGTTATGATGTAAAGGCCATTCTTGAAAGCAACTCTCTCCCTATCGGAGGAGGTGCCGCCAAACGCCTCAAAGAAGCTCAGGCAATCGAGTCATCACGAAAACACGAAGACGTTATAACTTTAGGCTCAGGTTTCCAGTATGGCAGCAGTCCAAGCGCAGCTTCCCATCTTCAAGCATACTCCCTAATGCAGCAGCATCCCTTCGATTCTCAGCCTTTTCTCACTCTGCAAAATCAAAATATTTCACAATACAATCAAGATTCCTCGTCTCTTTACCATAATTACATCCAAACACAGCTCCAGTTACAGCAACAATCATGTTCTTACAACAGCATCCCCCATCACACGAACACGAACTCGAACAATTCTCAGTTGTATGGAAACTACCTTCAAAACAATGCAGTCATGCTTCATGGTCTAACAAACACGGGGTCCTCATCTGCTGTGATGGAGAATCATGGGAGTTCAAGTAATGGAGGGTTTACTGGAAATTTTATCGGAATGGGCTCGAGTTCGGGTTCGGCCAACGAAGTTGCACTGGTGAAAGTGGATTATGAGAATATTCCGTCGGCTGCTGCATATACTGGATGGTCTGCGGAGACAGTTCAAGAGACAACAAATCCTGGTTTATTTTCAATGTGGAATGAGTGAAGGAGAAATCTCTTTATTTCTTAAAAATGAAAACTCAGTGCTAAGAATCAGAGTTTTTATTGCTATCTTTGCTTTTGATAATTTTGTTTTGTGGGGATCAAAAGTGCGATAGCACGTACTAATGAATTTTTGTTTTTCTTTCTTTATGAAGTAAAATTATGGCTCATGCGAAAATATTTCTAAAACGGTATAAAGATAATCTGATTTGGATCTGGGCATCCACCCTTGGGTTGTGAGCCAGTAGAGGATTCAAACTCGAAAATATCGTCCTCAAAACTATATATATTTTATAGTTTGCAAGTCGGATGGTGTTTTTGTTTCTAGCTTTTTACTGATTGAAGATGAAGAAATTAATACAACTTTATATTTTGAAAATATATTAAAAAATGTCTGTTTAAAAATTAAACTGCTGTAGGTTTGTTAAAATAATAATAAACTGCAAAGTTATCATAGCGGTGCGTAATAAAATTGTTTTGATCATTATAAGTCATTTGAAATAATAATTATTGATTTATTAACATATTTTGAGCACAATTGATTGTGGTATATCTATCAAAACAAAAACTTGTGTGAGACAATCTCACGGGTCGTATTTTGTGAGACAGATCTCTTATTTGGGTCATCCATGAAAAACTATTACTTTTTATGCTAATAGTATTACTTTTTATTGTGAATATCGGTAGGGTTGACACGTCTCGCAGATAAAGATTCGTGAGACCGTCTTACAAGAGACCTACTCAGCATTGGTTATATTCCTTGCATGTCTAATTCAATTTTTAGTAATGTGTCTTTCAATTTCTATTTTTTTTTTTATCTAAATATTAACGTGACACTTACACACCAGCACGTCATGTATGCAAATATAACAAAGAAAATAGAATAAAAATAAAAATTGGTAACATAAATAAACAAAATATAATATAATTTCTATATTTATAAATCATTAATGATAGGTTGTTGGTTCCACTTTGATTAATTTTATGACATATAGTAAATTATTTACCCACCAATTAAACTATCATTGATGTGTGTAAATTAATTTCATTTTGTACTGTATTTAAAATATAGATATTGTTTGATATATTTTTAGGTCAGGTCAGCTTTCTACCAGCTAGCTATAGGATAAATATTCATACCCAAAATTAATTGTTTTCTTTAATTGATTGATTAAAATTTTATGTTTTCGGCTCTAAAATTAATAGTATTAATATATATATTCCAACGCAATCGATTGTTTCCAGAAAACCCTAAGCTAAAAGAGCCTTGTATTGTAAATGCACCTAAAAAAAAAAAAAAAATTGGCGCCCTTGTCTTTTTATTCGGAACCCGAAGAGAAAAGGTAGTCCCAATATTTTATAAAATCATGTCACATGTAATAAAAATATTATCAATTCATGTAAATTTACATTATACAGGTGAAAATTGAAATGATCAACACAAAAAGCTAAATGATGAAGGGTACCCAAAATTAAACACAATTATTTAACAATCATAATTATATCCCTGAGATTCCACATTTCCAACCCATCCCTATTCATTTCTCTCTTTCCCCTTCCCCATCCCCATCGCAAGGCAAACTACCAATCATGGCGCAGAAGAGAGAAAAAGAAGAAACCGAGCTCAAGGTACCCGAAAACTTACCCATATGTACACCACCGCAGACCCTTCCCACGCCTCAGCCGCAGCTCTCGGCCGCCAGGTCAAGCGCGGGTGCATCGAGAACCAGCTCCGCGGGGTCGCCTGACCAAGTGGAGAAACGGGTGCCGAAGAGAGCGAGGGAGGTTTCTCGCTGCTCCGGGTCGGATTGCAGGAAGCGGGTGGGGTTGATGGGTTTCCGGTGCAGGTGCGGGGAAGTGTTCTGCTGGGAGCATAGATACTCAGATCGGCACGATTGCTGCTACGATTACAAAGCAGCTGGTCGGGAGGCGATCGCGAAGGAGAATCCCGTCATCAAAGCAGCGAAAATCATCAGAATTTGAGTGAAGAAGATCAGATCATCTAGGATCTTGATGAACTAATTACGGTTGAAATGAAAATTTATACTTTTGTTTTGTAAGATAAATCTTGTTATTGGTTAAAAATAAGTTTTTATTTAGTTTTCGTTATTCGAATTTATATATTTTTTAATCAAATTAGTAAATTAATCAAATATAATTTATTTGATATTATAATTATATTAATTATTTATAAAGAGGTATATATTAGGAGAATAAAATTTATGTTAAACAGAAAAAAATTTGTAATAAAATAAAAGAAATATAAAAAAATAATTATTTTATTGAGAAATATTAGATTTCAGTTTATTAGATAAATTTTAATATAAGTATTATGAGCTTTATTCTCATGTATACGACAAATCAATAAGAATGGTTGTCGAATAAATTATATTCGATGGACATAGTGATTTTGAGAAAAATAAATTACAAACTATTATAAAAAAAATTTCTAAAAAATTTCAAAAAGTAAAACTCAAAATAATTCAACTATAATTTTTCCCATAAAAAATACGACAAATTAAAAAAATTATTAATTATTATTTGAGCATTTACTTTATTTTCATTGGTAGGAAAAGTATGTTTCAGATGCGAATGTTGCGTTTGTATCGTGCTACTATTGCTTAGCTTAGAGGCTTTGTGTGGGGACTCGGACGCTAATTCATTCCTTAATCGTCTTTAGGAATAATTCAAACAATTATAATAAACAGGATCTAACTTTTTTTTTTTAAATACAAAGCAGAAACGTAATGTAATTCAATTCAAATTACATATTAAACATAAACATACAAATCTTGTACTATCTACAAGAATTCAACTAGGTTCAACTATATATCAGTGCTGAATCCTAAGTTGCTTCGAAGCCCGGATCTCCACGCTATCTAGTCCAGCCTCGTTCTCTTCTTGACCCTGATCCTATTCCACCTGTTGTCATGCACACATACAAACAAGACAACAGCCGGATAACTCCGGTGAGAATTACATTCTCACTATAAATCATGTATACATGCAATCATAAAAACAATGTAACCGCATATAACAGATATGTCTAACATGTATTCAAATCAGAATATAAATCCATATCAAGAATAAATCCTATTCTAAACATGTACCATCATCATGAACATAACTCAATATGTACCATATTCAAGGAACATAATCAACATGAATCAATATAACTGTCAATTAGACTCATGACGTCACATTTAAGACTAGACTCAATCCTAGTCTAGGGATCCCGGTTTCCAGAAGTTGGCATTCTCATATCGACCAACAGTAATAGAAAAGACTCCAGTTCTATCCACGTCGATAGGGTATCGATCACCAGTAATAGAAGAAGCTCTGATTCTATCCACATCGATATAGTATCGATCACCAGTAATAGAAGAAACTCCGATTCTATCCACATCGATATGATATCGATCATCAGTAATAGAAGAGTTACGATTCTATCTACATCGATACAGTACCGATCACCAGTAATAGAAAAAGCCACATTCCTATCCACATCGATAGCCAATCATCCGGTGACAGACTTTGGTACTATCGCCAATACACTATCTTGTGACATCGTGCAATGTGCCCGTGGCGATCCCACCACTATCAGGCACTTCTGTCCCAAGATACTCGTCTAATACCTGCTATCTATCAATCAAGAGAACAAGTATATCAATCAAATCAATACAATAAGGTAAAGTATGTGATTTAGGGAAACTCGAGCCAAACCTCACTCGAGTTGTGCAATCCCAACTCAACATTAATTTATACATTTGTCTTCTCGATCTGACGAAGTCGAAGTCTCGAAGTCCAATCTGTCCATATCAATCTGAAATACAATATCGCATAGGCACAATCTCAATATGCAACTCAATTCAAAATATATTCTGATCAATACTCAAATCACACATAATCTGATCGATATCGAATCAAAATACAGTCTAATCCATATCGACGATATCATGATATAATCAATATCAATCTACTGAGGTTTCGACGACATAACAATACAGTCTCGATAACCCCGTCAATTCCAACACCACAGATATAATACTAGAATTCATAATCAGTACCAATACAATTCCTAATCTCAATATCGGTACACTTAAAATCAGTAATAACTCAACTCTGATATCAAATCTCAATCAATTTAACTCTGAAAATCATAACAATTGTATAATCAGTCTATTCTTTAATCTAACTTCAATTATACAATGCCTACTGTAGCAGAAACATCATATCTGATTCATATTCAATTCTGACAATATCATAATTTCAAATCATGTCTAAACGTAACAAAACTTACGTCCAGTTGTAGCTTGCGTTGATAGGAACACAATACTGAAGTCGGATTGAAAATCAGACGGGCGGATCTTTCGCAAATCACAAATCTATAAGGTAAAAGACGTAAGGATTATTTCATAATCAATAATCCTCCTCAACCCTTTTCTCAGAATTCTGAAGAGGAATGACGTGCACTTCCTATATATATATGTATATCATTTTGCATGAAATTGAAACGTGGCTGATTTTCCACAAAACTTCAGCGGCGCTCGAGCGGTTGAAATGTACCGCTCGAGCGCGGAACACTCTGCTCGAATACTTAGCTATTGTCCATTGGCGCTCGGGCGGTAACTCTTTACCGCTCGGGCGCAACAGGTTCTGTCCAAACCCTATTCTTGTGCGACACTGGCGCTCGGGCGGTTATTTGCTACTGCTCGGGCGCCAGAGGTTCTGTCCAAAATCTTGGCTCACAATGCAACGACGCCCGGCTTTCTCCATTCAAGTTCATATAACCTCAATCATGTCAATTAATCAACGTCTGATTACAGTAATTAAATCTCGGGCCTTACACTTTGTATATGAAATAATGATTTCCAAAAAGAAACCAACACCATATATTTACTTAAATGGGTATTCCGATACTCACAACGAAGAAGATCAATAAATTGCAGAGTAGGGGATAGGATCGATTTTAAGTGGTGTAGGCCTTTTTCAGCTAATGGTCAGGCCCAGACCGACTTTTATGATAAACAATTATCCTTTATTGTGGGGGGTGTGTCATCCCATCCACATATGTTTCTATTTGACATTTAAAATAAACAATCGCTTAATTATTCGTCTAATGTAAATTAGTGGAAATGCAGGCAACTTTTCTTTATTTTTGAGCAATGGGTGACAGAAAGCATCCGCTTGCACGATCGCAGGGGCCAATAATTCATCCAGAGATATCTAAATTTGTTCGATTATTCCAGATGGATTAACGAATTTTTTGTAGTTTAATTTCAGATATATGTGATAATATTGTTGAGCGAGTGATGATGTGTGATATGATATCAATACACATCCATGTACACAATATATTTGTATCATTTACCAATTAATTAAAGATGTCAAATTTTCATTATAATCATATGTAAACTTAATGTCTCTTTCTACGTATAAATTAACAATATAATTATCCCTGAAAACAGGTATTGATTGATTGGTTTTGGTTATTTCAAGTAAAGCCAAAAAGACTAATTATATTTTAATTCATTTAAGAATTTCCATTATTTTTGATTCCTTGAACAAGTTCAATCCTCATCGCAAAACACCAAATTAAGCGTACAATTAATAATTAATATATATGTATTGCCGCTATATTTTCTTTGATTAATTGTAACCTGCATTCTCTTAGACACATTATATTTCGCAATTGATTAATTCCGTTTGGTCATCGTAATATATATTTCAAGAACCGGAGGAAACAAAAAAACCACGGCTTCATACGGAAATCCTTCTTACAAAAAAATATTGCACCTTAAGTCATTTCAAAAAAAAAAATATTGCACCTTAAGTAAATACTATATATATGATTTTATATTATGAGAAAAGAACTGATAAATTAGTAAAATATCCTATTTAAACAATATAATTATAAAATTATGCAACATTTATGTGTCGGTATATTCAAGCGTTTCCATATAAAATATTAAAAAAAATTTAAAAATTGTAGTTACTCCTGCAAAAATGAAGGTGGCTATGCTAAAATTCAACCAATCCACCTTACTTCGTTCTCAAAATATAGTAAGCTTATAAAATTCTTTTCAAAGGTATAATCATGGCCGACCAGACATCATCAAAGTATACGAAACTTTTTTCCTCCAAAAGTTCTCAGTTTCCCAACTTTGACAGGAGTGGAATTATTTAATTTTTAAAAATCAATTGTGAAGTTTTTATTTGTGTTTTTTCTTCAAACATACAAGTTTTAATCATTTTACAATCCATTAGATTTTTTACCACAATTTAAATTACAATTTTGAATTAATAAATAAAACGGAAAAGTTTCGATTTTTGCCTTATATATTTACATATATTTCATTTTGGTCATTTATGCCGTCAATTTTATTCATGTATGTATCTATCAATTTTTTTTTGACAATTTTAGTCATTTCTAATCGATAATATTGATGTATCATAATTGTATATGTAAATGTCATGTTGGTGACATATCAACGTTATGTCGGAAAAATACTAATATTACAACAATGAAATAAAATCAAAGATAGTGACAAAACTAAAATTTGACAATATGAAAATAAAAAATCGCAAAAAGATTTAAAAAAAAAAAATTGACTTGTAAAAAAAAGTATCGACTCCCTGGTGGTCACCCATCTTGTATTAAAACCAATTAGGGTTTCTTGCTTATTCTCCAAAGTTAGGTAGAAGCTATTTGTATATTTTCCTGCCCAATAATGGCAGACAACAAGACATTTTTGAAGCTGTGAAAAGTTAATTGTAGTGTTAATAAACTAGGGTGGGGCTAATCATGTTCATTAGGGACTCTAATGTGTCCAAAAGATAATGTTTTTTTGAAGTAGGAAAATTAACATATAGGAATAATTTTTACACGCACTTACATATGGACAAGTTGATAATAAGTTTACCAAATTCCATTTCCCGACTTTTACTACTGATAATAGTAATTTATATGTATGTGGCTTTTCGATAACATTAAAGGGTGAAAATGAAAGTCGCAAAAGCGCGATTAATATTTGATTCTAGCATTAATCACTGAATTTCATACTGCGATTATTAATTGTCTGATAAAATTTATATAATTTGAGTTTTTACATATATTTAAAAATGAATTCTTTTAATGCGTCAAAACCTATATACTCTCTGATTTTGGAAATAAGCGTAGGACAACAATATATATATTTTTTATATGATCACACCATATATATACATAAATTTATATTTTACGTGCCCGTAAAATTAATGTTAATTGGATTCGTAAAATCAATGAATTTGAAATTATATATTTCAATTTGACCATTTCCTTTTTTTTTTTTTTTTTTTTGAGAATTAATCATAGGATAAGAAAGTAGTGAGGTGTAATTACTATTAAATTTTACTTTTGAAGCAACCTATGAATCTGAGTAGCGAATAAGGGAATGCATTAATTTTCAACCCCTCAAGGGTATAATAATTTCAATTTTTTAATTATATTATTGTATATATGGCAGGTAAAATTATAAGCCGTTTGATCTACCTAATATGATTACAAATCACCTAACTCAATCAGCCAATCTTCACAATCTATTTCCTAAGCTACCGTAATTAAATACTAAATAGAATCTTTTGCTCGGGTCTCAAAGATATCATTGCAGATTAAAATACAATTACCATCGAGACACAAATATATTTTTAATTAAACATATGTTCGAATAAGTAGTCGTCTACATTTAATTTTCATTATACTTGTAAAAATAATATTATGAAATAACCTTGATATATGATATAATATAGATGATTGTAAGTGTAATCGTGCGGCCACTAGCTTTTGAAATGATTGTTGCCTGCCATAATCTTTGATACGATTATGTGGAATGTGCCACCAAAGATCCACACCAAAATTAATGAATCAGCTATTTGATAACCTACGAGTTAAGAAAATGTGAAATTATTAGGGTCTCGTGCAGCCCACTTGTTAATATTGTTAATATTTATTTTTATTAGTTGGTGGCAACACACCACATGTTACTACTTTCTTTTGCTCTTTTGGTGATTAAAAAAAAAAAAAAAAAACCTTTAAATTTGTCACACGTGCTAAAATTTCATAAAACATCTACCACGTGTGCTCCTTTTTATAAATATTACTATACAGAATAAATGCTCTAACAACTCTTATTTATCACTTTGGAATAATTTGGGTTGATCTGATTTAAAATGAGTATAACTCTTGTTAACAGTCTTAAGTAAAATTCTATATTCTATTTACTTCACTTTATTCTATTTTTATTTTTTGAATACGTACTTCACTTTATTTTGTTCACCGTGAAATTGCTGATTTTGACATGTTAAAATAATATCAGCTAGAATGGAAGATACTGACAAAAAACCAATGGACTTGGCTCCATTTTTACAGCTCTCTCCACAACTCATCCATACACCGCCCTCTGCCTCTGCGGTGTTTCTATATATACCTATTCTGTCTCTCCAGATCCCGATACTTTCCTCAAAATCCTCCCGAATCCAATCTTACGTACACGAATGGAAGAGAATAAAACTACGCCGCCGGAGCTCCAACTGGACAACCTCCGAGCCATCAAAGTACTAGGTAAGGGTGCCACAGGCACAGTTTTCCTCGTCCACGACAAATCTCGGGACCTCCCTTTCGCACTCAAGGTAGTGGAGAAATCCTCTTCCCACCATGCGGACCGTCGGGCCATCCACGAAATATCCGTGCTCCGCCGCCTCTCCGCCGCTGTTCCTCACCCCTTCCTGCCGTACCTGATCGAGTCCTTCGAAAGTCAAGAATTCATTTGCTGGGCCATCCCCTACTGCCCCGGCGGTGACCTCAATGTCCTCCGATACCGCCAGAACGACCACGTCTTCTCCCCCGCCGTCATTCGCTTCTACCTGGCTGAAATCATCTGCGCTCTCGAGTACCTTCACGAGCGAGGGATTGTGTACAGGGACCTCAAACCGGAAAACATCCTCGTACAGCAGTCGGGGCACGTTACACTCACCGACTTCGACCTGTCGCGTGACTTGATACCCAGAAAGCCCGGGAATCGATGTTTCAGCTCCGATTATGAGGAAGTAAATCCGGTTAAGCAGACGCCGCAGAAGAGGAAGTTCCCCCGCTTCGTGCTTCCCAAAAGAGGAAACCATCCCTTTCACAACAAGAAAGGTTCGAAGAAAGCTAAAAATGCACGCGTTTCCCCCGTGAGTAGGAGGAATCACAGTGAATTTCCGACCGATGAGCGTTCGAATTCCTTCGTGGGCACGGAGGAATACGTGTCTCCGGAGGTTATACGAGGTGACGGCCACGAGTTCTCCGTAGACTGGTGGGCTCTTGGTGTCCTTTGCTACGAAATGCTGTACGGGAAGACCCCGTTCAAGGGGAAGAATCGTAAGGAGACATTCAGCAAAATACTGTTAGCAGAGCCGGAGTATATCGGGAAACCCAGTGCTGTAACGGACCTGATTGGAAAGCTGCTGGAAAAAGATCCCACACGCCGACTGGGTTACCTGCGCGGCACGTGCGAGATCAAAGAACACGAGTTCTTCGACGGATTGAGGTGGGATTTGCTGACGGAAGTGCTACGTCCGCCGTTTGTCCCGTCAACGGACGAGACGGACGGTAGGATTGACATCAGAGAATATCTCCAGAAATTGAAGCTTCCACCTTCGCCGTTATGGTCGCCGTCGCGGGAAGAGGGCCGACATAGCGCTTCTCTAACGGAGTTTTAACGTGTGTAAAGGAATTCATTAGCTTTAGCAATTTACTTACTGTGCATAAATAAAGTGTGGTACGTGAAATTCGACTTTAATATTTTAAGATGTCGAGACTCGGAAAGTGCAGCGGTGTTGAAGAGAACAACTCCTGCGTTTTATGGTTTATTATTAGGAATGCAATACACATATTTAAAAATGGAAATTTGAATTAGTTGAAGTGACAATCCTAATAAAAACATGGATCAGCTCGAATGAATTTCTCAGACCTTACAAAAATACAAAGAAATACTCTCTTTTAATCTAATGAGTTGAAACCAATGGGCCAAAAAGTTGCCTAGCTTTGCTTTTTTTACTTTAACGCTGAAATATAACTTTAGACACATGGAGACCACTCAGGCACTTGGGACGCCAATTTTTCTTCAAATTAACAAAGGGGATTTGATTATAGGAATGTAATAT
Source organism: Primulina tabacum (assembly GCF_025594145.1). Classification (NCBI taxonomy): domain Eukaryota; kingdom Viridiplantae; phylum Streptophyta; class Magnoliopsida; order Lamiales; family Gesneriaceae; genus Primulina; species Primulina tabacum. The sequence goes on from NC_134551.1 coordinate 375,444, forward strand.
GTCGAACATTTTCACGTGACTTCGAGTAATGGTGACAGGCAACGTGTCCAATGATTTAAATCATCCAAAATAAATTTGGTACATATGCTCGCGATCTACTTTCTCTATATTTAGCTCGACATCATATTATTGTACACAAAGTAGTGAGCATAAATATTTATTAATCAAAATTTGACTCTTTACACTCGCAGGGTTCAAAACAAAGCACGTGATGAATCAAACATTATATTTTTGTTTGGAAAAGCAAGTGCTAATGAAACAGTATAGGAGGGCTCGACATGCATGCCATTTGTCTGATTGATTTGAGCCATGTTTTTAGGCTCTTTCTTTTCTTCGTCTCTTTTTTGGGGGTCCTTTCCGCCATAAAAACAAAACCATCTCAAACTCGGGTAATTAAAATATGTCATAAAATAACATTCTATTTAATTAAATTAATTTTTAAAAAAAAATTAGAAAATATAGCCGCTAATTGATTTCTCAAAATCTGCATTTTCCAATGTATAGCTATCAATTCAAAAATATATTAGTATCATTTAAATATTAATGTTTCAACAAGTATACTCTTCTAGTGGCCCACATTTGCTGGATGCAAAACATATGACGTGCTATTGTCTTTTTTTTTTTCTTTTCTTTTTTCTTTCCTTTTTTTGGCTTCATTGCAACCTCTTGCTTGCTTTTCATATTTACATACTTTTCATTAAATTTATTAATCATTCGATTATATAATTTTTGTGAGTTTATAACCTAACATCAACTCGTGCACCCTCATATTTATGCAAAGAACTATACATATGTTACCAATCATTTCATATAAGGAGGAAAAAATTAATCTGACATATAAAATGCACTATAACAAGTAAATAATCTTGATTTTTTCTTTAAAAATATATGATTTTATGTTTGATTCATATTTATATTAGTTCCTAAACAACACAGAATATAATGACTTAGCTCTTTAAAATTTTCAATAAGTTGATCAGTAGGACAATATAACTCAAACAATGACCACATAAGTTAAATAACTTTAAAGGAATATCGTATTCTTAATTAATATTTGTCTTCTATTTAAAGTAAAAAAGCAAGAGTTTTGCATTTCTATACTAATTTGACTTGATCTAATAATAAAATTTATAATTCCTAAACTTTGTTGCCCTAATCTAATATTGATATTTATCTACTATGATTTTTTTTCTCTGATATATAATATCTTAGATTTGAATAGAGTCTTACTCCTAATAAACTCTTGTTTTCATGTTTGTAGGATTTTGTTCTAATGGAAAGATAATTGTGTCAATATATGAAGACATAAATATATGGAATATTGAGAGAAAAAGAGAAGATTTGGAGAGAATCTTTACGCAGTTACTGAATTTTTTCTTTAAACGTACACGATATTCAGAATTGAGATAAAATTCGTGCTGAAGAATTTGACTGATCGACTCACGTTTATGTCGTGTTGCTAATTGGTGTTGAAGACACATGCAAAACAACACTTACACAGAGTGTTGATCGAAGAGTGTTCTTTTATTGTTTTTAAGCGACTGCGGTTTATGCATATAGTTTTAATTTTGGTTTATTTTGATGCATTTTAATTAATTGGAGTGTCAAGAAATTTGGTTTTGTTATTCTCACTAGTATTATTTTGATGTAAACAATTACATGTTTTTCTAGTGAATTTTTGTCATGAGACATTGTATAAGTATTCGTTATACTTGTGCATAATTAAATCTGGTATCTATTTATTCAAGTTATACTTGTGTTAAATAATTAACTTTCGATGCATAATTAAATCTGGTATCTATTTATTCAAGTTATACTTGTGTTAAATAATTAACTTTCGATGCATGTTGTGTGCTCGTGTTGACAACATCAGAACATAATACTAGCTTCTGATACACACAATATATTAATTTCTTGTACGTTTATAATCAACGGTTCTTTCATAGACAAATATACTTATTTATAATAACAATATATAATGGGTCAGCCCCTGCCGATCGATCCTTGTTCTATGTCACAGGTGAACGGATTCGCGTAACAAGCCGTTCCATTCCAGATTGTAAATAATATATTTGTATTACAAAAACTAAAAATTATTTACAAAACTGATATTTATTTACGCGTTATCATATTTTTTATTTTATGTGATTTTATTATGATATTTTTGAAAATATATATTATTATCAATCACATGCAATTAGTAGACCTAATCGGTGCTTAAGACAGTACCAATGACATCATTATAAGGTTCTATTGCTTAACATGTAGTGTATGATGTTGATGGATAATAGCCCATTTTAAAATAATTAGTCATTTAATTGTGATGGGCTAGTTATTAATGATATTTTTATTGGTTAGTTTTTGTATAAATTTTTGAGCCCAAGTTAGGACCCATTAAGATAAAAGTCCATTCTCCATCCTATAAAATTCATAACAGGGCTTCATCTTTACATTAAAGTAAGTTCTAATTTGCTTAAAATTAGGATTCTCATTTTGATCTAGTTTTGGACAGCGCTGAGCGAGAGGATTTTCGTCGGATAATCTCAAATAAATGTGTTTTATTGGAGTTCACAGGAGCGATATTTATGCAATTGATTTGGCATCCATGAATTCCTCTTGATTTACTTTGTTCAAGTAACGAATTTTTATTTAGTTACATAAAATGTATATAAAGAATAGATATACTTTCTCATGACTATATATCATAAATGGACAAATTTTACTTTTCACAGTTGTCTTATTTTTCAGTTATCACAACAATGCTTCATTTTCGCGGGATTGGATTTTTTTTTTTTTTTTACAGTGAAAGTGCCATAAAACGCTCTATTATGTTACGCATTCTCGATGCTTTGATTCGGATCTTGCCAAAACCTGAACCGAAGAATTTTTTGTACTTGTCCCATTGACACCATAAGTAAGCACACCTCGATTTTCATCTAATGGTAATATGTAACAAAAACTGCTGCATAATTTAGTTTTATGATTATTGGAATTGCTTTACCTGAAAAATTTTCTTCTTTGAATTTCAATACACGAAAACCAAATGACTTTCATGATTATATTAATTTAAATAAACAGATGACGTTACTTAAAATATAACAAAATAATTATCCGCTTCGAATTCAAATCAAGAAAAGAAATAATAAAAAATATTGTTTTCAAATATCTTAATTCATCTGAAGTGTCTCATTTTAATGGATGGTCGAAATGAGACATTTTAAGAAATAATTATTATTGATATTTTGAGACGGAAGAATTCATTTTCTATAAAAATATAGATTATTTTACTTAAAATATAACAAAATAATGGAGTAACTTTTTGTAATATATAGACCGATTAATTTATGCCTAAATCCCCCCATTTAAGATGTTTTGAGGAATTCTTAAATTATTTTTGTTTAGGAATTTTAAGGATTGTCGCGCCTAAAATCGTAGTGCTTGGATTTTTTTTTTCCTTTTCACGGTTAAGAGCTTTTTCTTCATGTTTGTTTGCCGTAAATTATTTGTACATATAATTTGTCGTGTTTATGATATATATATTTTACTTTACTTTTAAACTAAAATCGAGAAATGACGAATTACGTATTTTTTGAAGAAAAATTGTAATTTATGCAATGTAAAACTCATGTACTCAACCTATGAAAAATATACGGGGTCGATCAATTTAAGAAGTATCTTTATTACTGTTAGATTACAAATTCAATGCCTTCTTTTTTGTTTGCTCCATTTTGGGAAGCACGTTCACAAATATATTTCAAGAAATTGGAGACACTTCTGTTCATAAAATAGAAATTGGAAACGCTAGAAATTAATCATGAATCTTCCAAAAACAAATTATTACGACTTTTCAGTGCAGTAATATCTAATATTTATTTTATTCTCTGAAATCACAGTCTCACTTTCACTCAAATTTAAGACCTTGATCGTCTCATTTTCTGAAAGAATTTGGAGATCAAATTTTTGGGTAAAATTTTTTCTTGAAGCCCCTTTCATATATCTTGGAAAATTTTAGCGGACTGGGGATAAAGATGCAACCTTTACCTGTATTAGTCAAGATTTTTAGAGGGGTCGTTTTGTTTTCTCTGTTTCTTGGTCATGGTTTTGCCTCGAGTTATAAGGTCTGTACCAATGGTGGTCTCCCGGCGGAGTCACACACGCTTCGCTATGAATTGTTTTCTTCAAAAAATGCGTCTTGGGAAAAAGAAAATCTTGCCCATTTGCATTTGATCCCCACTGATGACCATACTTGGTCCAATTTGATTCCAAGGAAGATGTTGAGGGAGGAGGACGAACTGAGTTGGGAATTCTTGTATAGGAAAATCAAGAATTCAAATGTGGCGAAAGGGGCGGGGGATGGTTTTCTGAAGGAAATTTCCTTGCATGATGTGAGATTGGAGGCTAATTCGATTCATGGTGTGGCACAGCAGACAAATTTGGAGTATTTGTTGATATTGGATGTTGATAGGTTGGTGTGGAGTTTCCGGAAGACAGCGGGTTTGGAGACTCCAGCTGATCCATACGGTGGTTGGGAGGCCCCCGATGTGGAGCTTCGGGGTCATTTTGTAGGTATATTTTGATTTGCTTCTGTTCTTAGTTCATTTCCTGTTTCATGGTATCGATGGAATTGCTTTTATACTTACATAATCATGTATTCTAACTCTTGATGATATGTCCTCTTTATTGATTTTATCACTTTTGTATTAATTTCATTTTTCTAACACAAATATTTTTTTTTTCATTGCTTCATTGATAGATTAACGAGAGTAAAGGATCAGAATCATGTATATTCTCAGGGTAGAAATGACATCCTGTTCTTAAACCTGTTCACTGTCAATAGAAAGGTCAACAAAACACATAATTCGAATTAGTGGATTAATGTATGAAAACATTGAAAATATGTCGTTCATGTTTGGAATATCACATCGTGTCATCTGTCTTGGATAATGATACCATGAAATCAATTAATTGTTTCTAATACATTGAAGGGCATTACATGAGCGCGACAGCACAAATGTGGGCTAGCACAAATAATTCTGATCTCCGAGAAAAAATGTCCTCAGTGGTTTCTGCTCTATCAGAGTGCCAAAGGAAAATAAATACTGGCTATCTTTCAGCATTTCCAGATGAACTCTTTGACCGGTTCGATGCTCTAGAAGAAGTCTGGGCTCCGTATTATACCATTCACAAGGTAAATCTTCTGTATATTGTGCCTTTTGTTTTGTAACATAGTTCATGATCTTGTCCTTCACTGGTCATCCAGATTTTGGCTGGCCTCTTGGATCAATATATATTGGGTGGAGATGATCGAGCTTTGAATATGACAACGTGGATGGCTGACTATTTCTATACCCGCGTGCAAAATGTAATATTGAAGTATACCATCGAAAGGCACTGGTTATCTCTCAATGAAGAAACAGGCGGCATGAACGACGTTCTTTATAGGTTATACAGTGTAACGGTGAGCATGCCTCCTCTTAAAAGAGACATCCATCTTTTCTGAATATAGAGAGAATATTTTTGGACTTTATTAGAGTTTTGCAACACTATTTATGTGCTCACATTGATCTATTTTATGGTTTCGAAGGGTGATCAAAAGCATTTAATGTTGGCTCACCTATTTGACAAGCCATGCTTTCTGGGATTGCTAGCGCTGAAGGTGATTATTACTGTTCTATTTAGTCAATAGTAAGAAATAAGAATAGTTATTAGGTTGCCTCTTGTAACGATTAATTCATTTTACATATAGGCTGATGATATATCTGGCTTTCATTCCAACACACACATTCCAGTGGTAATTGGATCTCAAATGCGGTATGAAATTACGGGTGAACCACTTTATAAGGTGAGGACCATATTTCTCTTTTTTTGTCATTGTATTTATTTTTTTATATAAAAAGTAGAGTTATAGGAGTTTGCTTGTACGCATCCATATATTATATATCATTCAACATCCATATGGTACCTACTATAACTTGTACTCTGCATGATTTTCCAGGAAATTGGAGCATTCTTCATGGATATTGTTAACTCATCTCACAGTTATGCGACAGGAGGGACATCAGTTGACGAGTTCTGGTGCAAACATTAATTTTTGGATAGGGATTTGTCAATGCTTAATCAGCACTTTCATTTCACTAATTTCTTATCATATGCCATTTGTTCAACATTTGTGCAGGTCAGACCCAAAACGACTGGCTAGCACTCTACAAAAGGAAAACGAAGAATCTTGTACAACCTATAACATGCTAAAGGTGCGATAATGTATGTATGTACTGGCTAAAATTTCTTGAGGTGCTGCTAGGAGTCTTGGAGAATGAGATGCTGTGGATAAGTGCGAAATATCTGATACTATTTCCCAAATACTTAATAAAGACTAACAAGGAATCTCAATTCAAAAGTATCACGAGTTTGCATAAATGTTTGTGGTTGCTATACTATTTATGCATGGTGCTTGGTATAACCTTTTCTCTTGGTGCATGCGTTTAAAACATACAGGTTTCTCGCAACCTCTTTAAATGGACCAAAGAAATGGCATATGCAGATTATTATGAAAGAGCGCTGACAAATGGCATATTAGGCATTCAAAGAGGAAGGGATCCTGGAACAATGATTTACATGCTCCCTTTACAACCCGGTGGCTCGAAGGCCCAAAGTTACCATGGATGGGGAACCAAGTTCAATTCTTTTTGGTGCTGTTACGGAACAGGTGGTGACCACCTGACGTTTTCTCACACTTCTTTTCTTTTCTCTAGAGACTATCTATCCGAGATATGATCACAGAAAATTGTCTTTTTCCCGACATCTATATTCATTTCTTTTACCTGGATCAAATTATCCTAGGACTGGAACATCGCAAGTATTGAATATTTCCGTCCCTTTTTTCTTACCGCAGGAATCGAATCATTCTCAAAATTAGGAGATTCAATATACTTTGAAGAGGAGGGAAAAGGATAAGGGGCTTTACATCATACAGTATATATCAAGCTCCCTTGATTGGAAATCTGGCCAAATTTTTCTGAGCCAAAGAGTAGAACCAATTGTTTCATGGGATAACAGGCTTCAAGTTTCAGTGACAATTTCCCCAAAAAATGTTAATATCATCTTTTATCTGTCCAATTCGCACATGTTAGATATGATCACAAACTTTTCGAGACCTCTGTTTAATGCAGGAAACAGAAAGAACATCATCAACCTTAAAGTTGAGAATACCACCATGGACATATTCAACTGGTGCAAAGGCAACTTTAAATGGTCAGGATCTGTCCTTGCCAACACCTGGTACGAACTGCAAATCTTTTTACGACAAGCTTTTCATATCTTAACTTATTTAACCTGTCTTTTGAAACAAATTGGGAGGCTATTATTTTTTTTCCGCCTTTAATGCAGGTAATTTCATGTCTGTTACTAAATCCTGGAGCACCGGGGATACAATCACTCTGGATCTTCCTTTGAGTCTGAGAATGGAAGCGATAAAAGGTGTTTTTCTTCAACGCTCACGAATATTAAAAAATCATTTCAATCTTGTATACATATATATCACCAATTATTTCTGAATCATGGTTACAGACCACAGACTGGAATATGCTTCGATCAAAGCATTTCTCTATGGTCCCTACCTTCTTGCGGGTCTATCAAGAGGCGATTGGAACATTACGCTCGAGCCACATACTTCTCTTTCCGACTGGGTTACTCCAGTTCCTATTGATTATAATTCTCACACGATTACTCTCAAACAAGAACTTGGGAATCAACAGTTCGTCGTAGCAAACATGAATCAGCTCATAAAAATGGAATATTCACCCTGTTCCGGTACCGACTCAGCTGTCAGAGCTACGTTTAGGCTCATTTTTAAAAACCCGGAATCCAAAACTTTCAATGATTTAGTAATGCTGGAACCATTTGATTTTCCCGGTATGCTTGTATTCCATAAGGGGGATGGCAAAAATCTTGAAGTAGCGTTTAATTCATCTACCGAATACGGAAATATGTCTTCAGTTTTTCGTTTAGTCAAAGGATTGGATGGACAGGATCAGACGGTTTCGTTGGAGTCGGAACACGAGAAAGGATGTTATATTTACAGTGGGATTGAGTATGATTCTGGTTCAAATGTCAAGCTAAACTGCAGTGGGTTTTCATCTGATTCTGGATATCAACAGGCAGCAAGCTTTCAGTTGAAAGATGGAATCAGCAGATATGATCCTATCAGTTTTGTGGCGAAAGGGGTGAAACGTAACTTTGTTCTGACTCCACTGCTTAGCCTGAGAGATGAGTACTACACAGTGTATTTTAACATTTCTACTTAAATTATGATCGAACAAGCTTGAATATATAATTAGAAAGATGAGAATATTATGCTACTGTATATGACAGTTCAGTTGAACACGGATCACTCATAAACCCATCGAACCCACATGGAGTAGCCGAGGCCATGCATACTCCGAGGGCATGCAAATCAGGACGAGTGGCGATATACAGAACAAAAATGCTAATTTAAAATGGCTGATAAACATATTACAAATTAGATGCGAGGGCTTAGACGGTGATATATATGGATTTCGAAGTAAAATTTGTGGTTTCTAAAACTATTTACGTAGTTTTTCGTTCAAGTATTACTCAAACTAGTGAATACACATGACCGGGGTGAATTGCTCATTGTCTGGAAAATATCACTTTCAGAAACCTGATAAATTCCTGTAATATTCATTGGAGTATCATGAATTTGTCGAGAAAGTGTAACGTGCGATGTTGGTCATAGGCGGTCTTGATTGAGAGCCCATTTTGCCAAATCAAATCGTGAGTCTATTCAATTATTTTGAGGTGAAAAATAAATAATACCATCTATCAGCTAACTGAATAATTTACACCATTTATTCTCTTCAATCCATTCACAAGATAAATATGACTCGTGACTTCCCAACTTAAGATATGTATAGATTATTTATTTTGTAGATTACATTTTTAAAGTATGTATTTTTCCTTCTAAAATACACGGTTAGCAATTATATATGCAACTTTCATGTATAAAACTGGCATTTCCACTCAAACTATAGATGATTTTTCACACATGAATATATTATAATTTGGAAAAAAAAAAAGAAAAAGAAAAAGAAAAAGAAAAGAGGGAATAGAATTATATGTACCGTAGAAGAAACCAAGGTTTTCAATGTATGTATTACGAACTTCATCATGTATGATATTTATAAACTACTAGATGATATAAAGATAGAAACATATAACTTAATATCAAATTTAATCAGCTCTTTAATTATACTATGTACGTAGTTGTAAACTATATATCCTTAACCAATTTATTTATCCATTCTCGTGGCGTAATTTTAAGCGTGTAGAAAAATGAAACATAACAAAATAATTTTACCATCACAAAATTCATATAATAATATGGAATAACAATACATTATTAATTTCATTAAGTTGCATACTAAAAATAAAAATATATTAATATCAGCAAGCTTTAAGAGGTTTCCCACAGAGACAAGCATTGTTCACAAACGATGACGCTTCTAGATGGTCGAACGGCGAGCCCGCCGGAATCGGGCCGCAGAGATGGTTATGGCTCACATCCAGATGCCCCATGTACGAAGCCGATGGTATAGACTTTGGAATTCTACCTCTCAGATTATTGTACGATAAATCCATTACTGTAAAATATGATCTCGGCTCGAACGCGTCAGGAATATAGCCTTCAATGGAGTTCCTGCTCAAGTTCAGTATACTGATTCCGGAACTAATCAGAGTAGGAGGAATCCGGCCGGATAAATTGTTACCATCGAGATTCAGTGTGGCTAAGACTGACATATTTCCAAGAGAAGGTGGTATTGGGCCCGAAAGCTGGTTCAGAGATAGATCCAAGTCAGAAAGCCGGTAAATGGACGTTAAAGAGATCGGAATATGCCCCTTTAATCTGTTCTTGCTGAGTAAAGCCCGACTCAGCATTCTTAACTTGCCGAAATTTCTCGGGATCGCCCCAGAAAAATTGTTGCTCCGGAGATCTAAATGCATGAGGGAAGATAAATTGGTTAACGAAGACGGAATGGCGCCGGAGAGGTGATTGTCCGCTACGTTGAACACCGCGAGCTGGCTCAAACGGCCGATATCAGCCGGTAGCTCCCCGGATAGCTGGTTTCCAATCAAGTCGACGATCCGAAGAAAAGACAAGGAAGCAATGCATGAAGGGATAGGCCCAGAAATCGCCTTCCAATCTGCGACTGTGAGACTCGAGAGTCTTGTGAGGCGGCAAATGGCTGGAGATATCGAGCCGGTCATGTAACCAGTACGGTGGAATTTCTGAAAAATGGGGTCCTCCGACTCTCCTCGGAGGTTGATGTCCACAACGTGGTGCGTTTCAGCGTCGCAGCTGATTCCATACCAGTTGCGGCAACAGTCTGCACCGTTCCACGAATCGAAAATGCCTAAATAGGGCTCTTTCAGGTCAGCCTTGAAGGCTAGAAGAGCTGCCCGATCGGAGGGCGGGCAGGCATTGGATAGAAAAGTTTTATATACAAGTATAGTTGATAATAAATACAAGAGGATTGCTGCCATTAGTGAGTTTGAAACTTTGAGTGATATCTTAGTTAGTAAGGGAGTAGACAAGCTAGCTAGGGTACGTATTATTTATATAATGCGGGTGGTATTGGAATAGGGGCATGCATGTCAAAAATTAATTATTATTTTTATTTTTATTATTATTTTATTATTATTATTATTATTATTATTACTATTATTATTATTTATAAAGTAAAAGAGAGCAGGATATGGGGAGTGCATGATTGTGAATATTCACAAATAATCATTATTATTTTAATGATAAATTCGATATATATTTTATAACGGGTATATATAGTTGCACACTACAATAATCAAAATAAATTTACTCAAAAAAATAAACCTAATTAATCGTAAACGATTTTATATCAAATCAACACTATAATTTTTTTAATTTTAATACTAGTTTTCGATCAGATATATTAAATGAGCAGAGCAGAAATCTACCTATCCTTTTCCGTTTTAGCCCCCAATAGAAGAAGTTCGAAGCCCAAAACTGATGGCCAACATAGTTCCATATAGAGACATAATAAAAATCATGGAAATAAGTTGTAGATTTTGAGAGAGAGATATATATATATTTTATAGGTGATCTTGGCACGATTAACTTTACATATTCTACGTAGATTAACGAGTGAAGAATTTGAAATTCATCCAACATAAATCCGTTCATCCAATTGTAACATTAGAGAAGTACTCCAGTAATTAAATATTAACGTCCACAACAATTGGGGGGTGGGGTTAAAATAAAAGTTTTGAGCCGCATCACAGCAATACGGTGGCACGCCCAAAATTGACACCGCTGAGAGCAAGCAAAACTCCATAATTAATGGCATAAACATCTTCAAATTTCGTCCTCAAACACCTGGATTCCTGGCCCTGCAGATAATTATGCTATATATTTCTGTATGATTGTGTTACAAAATAATTCGCCATCTCTCTGATTCTTGAAATAACAGATCGGCAATATTTATTTATATGTAGCAAGCAGAAATCATTAAAAGCGTTCTTTTCTTGCCACTTATTATAATCATGTGAACGATTATCATTTATTAAATTTTTTTAACCAACGACACCAAGTAATGTTTATGTCTAACAGTCTAATGAATGAATAGTCGACTGTTTTAGATCCAAAATTATATTTTTCATCCACAAATTAAATTGACTTAGATTTTGCAATGATATTTTAAATATAGTTAATTAAAAAAAATAGAAGTTAACTAACACTTTAATTTTAAATATTGCTACCCCTAAAAAGCCGCAATGGGGCCCATATTAAAGATGTCGTAGATTAACTAACTAGCGTTGCCAACCTATAAAAAAAAGTACGTATCTTGTGAGATGATCTCACGAATCTTTATCTATGAGACGGGTCAATCCTACCGATATTAACAATAAAAAATAATAATCTTAGCATAAAAAGTAATATTTTTTATATCCGTCTTACAAAATACGACCCGTGAGAGACCGTCTCATACAAATTTTTGCAAAAAAAAAAAAAAAAAACTTCATTGTTGAAAGCCCAATTAAAAATTTCACAAATTATAGGAGCATATACATCATTTATACATATGTACATTAGTATGGATAGTCAAAGATATGTTTAAAACTTTAATCCTATCATTATGATTTTTTTAGTTGAGTTGTATATTTAATTTGGTGTATATTCTTTTAAGCTGTTAGACCATGTTACTATTTCTTTTTATAAAAAATGACTATTTTCCTATTATTGAGAGATGACAAATTAACATGTATTTAAGTAATGTGTTTGTATTTTTCAGAACAATTTATTGGATTATCACATTTATATAATCACGTATTAGCATCGTCTTAACTTGTATAATTTATTATACCATACATTTGTATAGTTAAGCTCTCTAAGCTGACTATTTCGATGCATTCATGAAACAACCTCAGATGATATAATAATCCTCGTCTTCATATCGATTTAAATAAGTTTTTGGCATTGCTAGATATCTTAGTTTTGACGATAACAAACGATAATTTATTATATTAGATCTAGTTATCGTCCGCATTATTGTCACTCGAGCGCTTCAGTAAAATCCTTTCAACCAGTCTCGTAATATTAAACTACTCGACCGCCTCATGCACATTAGTTTGTGGCAAACTACTCAACCATTCACTGTATCCAAGATTATCTATAAAAGTCGAGTCAAGACATCTTACAAAGACTTTACCTACTTTTTCAGAAACGCAGGTAGACTGACAATACCGTCAAAAGATCATAATGTTTTCCATAAAATCCTACGTGTAGAGCTAGTTACTTTAAGCTGTTAGTGATCGTTTTCTCACATTTGGTATATTTTTATCTGCTCATTAAATGAAAGGTACGACAAAACAAGAAATGAGGACAACGACAACGTCTTTGCACTAATGCTCATTTAATGAGCTACAATCGAACATTATATGAAAAAATACATAAGATGATATATATAGAGAGAATGCCAGAAGAGTAAGTGAGACAGACGATTCAAGCTTTCTTCTTAAAAAGATTTCCGACCACTAATCACTTTGATACTTACTCACTGCTCATCCATTCTCGCTCCAAAAAATATTTATTCAGATCATCAAGTATCTTTAAGGGTTTTTGTCAAAATAAGTTCGATAAATCGGTTATTTTCTCAAAAATAATGTTTAATTGGTTCACTTTCAGTTTTGAATTTGAAAAATAAGTTAAACCTACTAAAACGATATAGATTTATAGATAAGAATTTGGACTTGACTTTCATTGTAATTTTTCTTTTTTTGTGTTAGGTTTTTTAATTAAAACTTTCGTAATGGACATAAACATACACACAATCTTTTTTTCAAGTTTCATTTCAACTTTGAAGAATAACCGATTGTTGTGATTCAATTAAAAAAAAAAATAGATTAGGAGTGCAAAAAAATCGAAAAACCTATTTTTTTTTATTATTATTAAAAAAAGCTGTTATTTCGGTTTCCAATCGAATTTATCGATTCGATTTAATCGATTTTAATGACTAAAATCGGTCAATTCGTTTGGTCGAAAACAAATTCGGTTCATCGAGTTTTGTTTATTTTTTATTCAATCAGTTCGGTTATCTACCTACAAAAATGTGCTTGCTGTGGATCCACTCATCATCGATAATTTTTTTTTTAAAAAAAATATTACATTAAAACATCAACTCTACACATAGAACGCAATGATCACTATATATTGAGTCTGCGATAGTGACAATAGCCAAGGTAGATTTGATTATTGAAAAGAAAATTCCACATTTATTTACCGTCCACGCCATTCAGCGGCGCCGTTTTAATTAGTTGACGGGGGCTCTTATATTTCAACGCATTTCATCCATCTCCATTAACATGTACGCCTTTTTCAAAGTGCCAAAATTCATGATTAGACTTCGATTTTATATTTTTGAATAAATAAAGAAATAAAATGCATGTATAATTTTGGTTTTCGGTAACAATTTTTAATATGATTTTATAATAAATATAAATTGGTATTTTGCATGGATAATGATTATGAGTGAGTTTAAAATTTAAAATATAGTATAATAACTTACTATTTTTATATTTAAAGAAGAAGATGAAAACGAATTGTATGTTCAGAAATTGGCTTCTCAAACTAATTAATATTCTAATATTTTATTTGAGTGTTTTTTTTAATAACATGTCTTAAAATTGGTACCATATGGGGTGCATTTTGGAGGTATCTTTTTCCACCAATATCACTTACGTATTTTTTTTATAATAACGGGTTGAATGAAATTGCGGCCGATTTAAATAATTGGAAAACCAACTAAAATTTAATATTTTATATATTTTGCAAAAAATATGTGGTTTCAGATTCAATGATTTCTAGAGATGTAATCAAGTCGAGCCGAGTCGAACTCTTGAATGTTTGAGCTTGGTTCGTTTATAATCGAGCCGAGCTCGAGCTTTATTTAAAGAATATATGCATGACTCACGAACTTATTCAAGCCTTTATCGAGCCTAAACAAGCTTAATAAATATGAATTATACATTTAAATTTTCATTAAATTAATTAAAAAGTAAATTATATATATAAAGAAAAATATATTATTCTTATTAAAATTTGTAAATTTATTATAATAAATAAATTTAATAGATTTTTCTATAAATTTCATAAATAATATGCAAAATCAATAAATCAAATATCAAAACTATTATTTTTTCATCTAAAAGATTACTTATGAACTTACCAACGAACATGTTCACGAGCTAACGAGCCGAATACTGTAAAGTTTGAGTTTGGTTTGTTTATCTTAACGAGCCTCATTAAACGAGCTCAAATGAACTTTTATCGAATCGAGCTTCGAATAGCTCACAAACGATTTGGTTCGTTTACATCCCTAATAATTTCAATGCTTCACCGAATGAAACGTCATTAATTATTGATATTAAATTCTACGATTTCCACATCCAAACAGAATAAAATGTACTCGAGTGATATGATAATTTGAATTGACCAATATATTCTTTTTTAAAAAAAACAAATATATTCATCTAATTTTAATTTCATTTTATTAGAACTTTTAAGCATAGAGACAGTCTAAAAATAGATATTTAATAATAAATATTTGAATGCTATTGATAGAATAAAACTGACATGGGAGATAACGAGTAAGATGATAATTGATATGATGAATAACTTTGTAAATATAATAAAAATTATGCTTATGGAACGCTGTTTTTTAGAGTAAAATGTGTTATTTACACTTTAATAAATATTATACAATTCTTTTCTTTTTCTTTTCTTTGTTTGATGCTCAAAAAGAACATTTTTATTCTGTTTTAAACTCTATATCAGGTTGAAAATTATATGTCAGCTTACAAATTTCATGATACTTATAAATATGTTCTTAAATCTACAAAGATCAAATTTTACGGTTGAGTTATTTAATTTTATATTAAGATCTAAATGTTGAGCAATAATAAAATTATATTTTTGTTCACATTTAAGATGTATTCATCCTTTTTTTCACACCTAAGGCTAAGAAATTTTTTCAATTTTAGTCTTGTAAATTGACATTTTCGAGTTTTAGTCATGTAATTTGTCTTGGTTTGTATACAATAATTTGATTTTTTTTGTGTCTTTTTACTCGAAACCACATAATCCACTAGATACTGTTTATTTGACATTATTGCTCTCATACATTGCTCATATGATAAGAATAAACTTTATATTACACATATAAAATATATATAATCAAAAATAAAAGAAAATGACAAATTTTATTTTTCTCCCATTTTGAAGTATCAGAGGTGTTTCTTTATTTTTTATTTCTTTTCAATCAGATGAATTTTAATGTGAGTAATATAAGCTTTATTCTTGTCATATGTATCACGTAAAATATAATTAGTTTATCAAATAAGTCATATTTGATGGATTTAGTAATTTTACACAAAAAAAACTATACAAAAAATACAAGTTATTGTAGGAAAACAAAAATTTGACATGTTATATGATTAAAATCCAAAAAAAGTCAATTTACAAGACTGAAACTACAATTTTTCCTTTGGATGATTATGATTGATCTCAATTTTGATGAATTTACGATATATTTAAAATACAAAAGTTGAAAGAAACATGGTGTAATTTTATATTAAATACTATGATATGTACTATTTTGTGCATCATATTATTAATTTTTATATTATATTACTTATTATAAAATTAATCTCGTAAAAGTGATTATATTTAAATTTAAATTTATGTGATTTGTTTTGGGAAATTTCTCTTTTCGCCCTCTATGGTTTTGGTTCGCTTCTAAACCAGGTTATCAATATCATAGATGACTAAATCATAAATATATAAACATCAAATATAAAATTTAAAAATAAAATTAAGGGAAAAAACATATAAAGGCTAGCTAATCTTATCGTTCAAGAGACAGAAAGTCAAAGTTAGACATTACTAATATTTTTTAAATGTATCTAAAACTCCCAAAAAAGAAAATATTAAATTTAAATCATGTAAACTGAATAACTCTAATTGTTTATTAAAAAACTAAGATATTAAATATTTTATTATTTTGAACCTGCCTAATAATACGTGCTGATTTCATGGACAGTTCTAGTTTTTTTTTTTTTTTAATCAAAACCCAACCCTAGTCGACACAATAATTATATACGTGGTTCATGTGATTATGACATGTCAACATAATTTTCCGCAAACATAATTTTATTTGTAAATTTTTTTTTAAAAAAAATAAACTGATAACCAGGTGTATTATTATGACTATTATTTTTTCTTGGAAACCCTCCCTCACTTAATTTCACGGGTTAATTTTATAAATTTTATTTAAAATATCGAGATAAGCGAATAATTTTTTTGTAAGATGAATTAACTTGTAATTTTATCTGTTATTTTCTTATTATAGGGATATATATATATATATATTATATTGTTTTCTGAAATCTGAGTTGAATAAAATAATCCGCTTTCGATCTGTTAAATGGGAGTGTGACAACAAATTTATTACATGTAAAAAAACAATTTTAAATCCGATTTTCTGACCCTTTTTTTTTTTTTTGCCAGAATAATCCACCACTATCATTGGTACTCCTGAGTTCGCATTGGCTGGGCTATATTCAACCTTTCTCTCTCTAAACCAAACCCACGGCCTACCGCCACTAGCTGCGGCTCTGAACTGATTTCTTCGAAAACCCTTTTTGCAGGAAAGGAAAAAAAACAACAATCAATCTTTATATGAAGAAAGATAAAAGGTCGTTGCGCTTTTAAAGGCAACACGTGTGCTTGAGTGAAGGCTCTGGCTTTTTCCTGATTGTTGTTTCATATGTATTCCCTCTTTTTTTTCATGATCTTATCCTAACTTTTTACTTCAATCATAGTTACAATATCATTTTCTAGTTTGGGTGTATTTTAAGATAAATTCTTCGAATATAACTTATACATCAGTAAGCTCAGATTCTGCTCATTTCAGGTTCTTGATTCTGTAAAGTTGGGCATTTGAGTATTCCTTGCTTCAATGCATCTCTCGGATTAATTGGCTGGTTCGGGATCCTGTAAAAAGTTCCAAATTCTTGAGTTTTAAGTTTTTTTCAATCTATATTTCTCTTCTTTTCTGTTTTTGATTCTGCGCCAACCAGTTCTTTGCTTTTCAAACTTGATGAATAATCAGCGTGAGTTCCAGCAAAATATGGTGATGGGCTCTGGATTAACTCGCTACCGATCTGCGCCGAGCTCTTATTTTTCAACTCTTTTAAACAGCAGTAACATCATGGGTGATGATGGATTTGGGGAAGATGAATTTGAGCATCTTTTCAACCCTCCAGCTTCAAGTCCTGAGACCCAGAAATTTTTCTCCAGATTCATGAATAATTCCGAAACCATTCACGAAAACTGCTCTTCCAATATGAAGTTACAGTCACAAATAAATCCACTGTATCCGCCGCCGAGAAAGAGCGAATCTTCAGTCCACAAACCTCAGCAGCAATTGCAGAGACAACAGAAGAGCGATGACTTTTCTTCGGTTCCTCATATGATGTATCATATCATTAATACCGGTGCTGCAAATTCTGATATGCAAGATTCGGATTATGGATGGATGGGTTCACTGAATTCGAACTCCGCCGTGCAGATGAAGACGGAAGAGGGTGGTGGCGGAGGTCTCATTCGACACAGAAGTTCTCCTGCTGGATTATTCGAAAGCATAAACATCAAGAATGGTACTTTTTTTACAACTGTTTTTTCAGTAATTTTTTGACAGGATGCTCTGACATGCTTTAGCTCTGTATGTATAGAGCTCGGTGCAGCGAATTTAAGCCCAGTGGATTATAAAACTGCAGAAAACAGTCCTGGAGAGGGACGATTCGGCGAAAATCGCGATAAAAATGGTGGATACAGCTCGGGTTTCCCAGTGAATTCTTGGGATGATTCACCTGACAGTTTCTTCAAAGGATTAACAGATAATCATCAGGTCTTGTCTTAGAACTGAAATCAGAAATCATTTGTTGATTCCAGGTTATGTTGAGATTAATAGTGTTAATTACTGATGTATTTAGCAGAGTATTGAAGGCGGAAGTAAGCATACAATTCCCAAGTTGTCTCATCACCTGAGTCTGCCCAAAAATTCAGCTGAATTATTAACCGTAGAGAAACTGATGCAAGACTCCGTGCCCTTTAAAATCAGAGCAAAAAGGGGTTTTGCCACGCACCCGCGAAGCATAGCTGAAAGAGTAAATTTCCCACTCTTTACTAGTTTAACGCGTGAAAAACAAAAAAGATAAGGAAAAACAATATGGATTTTGGAAGAATGAAATGCATTTAAGGATTTTATGCAATGATTTCAGGTTAGAAGAACCAAAATTAGTGAACGGATGAGGAAGCTGCAAGATCTTGTGCCTAACATGGAAAAGGTAAACCTCTTTCTCCGCACATTGTAACTAGGACAGACCCTAATGTGGCTCTTTCTTGCATATATTGTGATTAAATGTTGATCCGACAAGTCTGAGGCACATGATAGATAGTAGGTTAATGAAAGCCATCCATAGTGTGCTATGGTGGTTGCATGTCGGCTTCTCAAGAG
The DNA here is from genome assembly GCF_025594145.1 of Primulina tabacum. NCBI lineage: Eukaryota > Viridiplantae > Streptophyta > Magnoliopsida > Lamiales > Gesneriaceae > Primulina > Primulina tabacum. The sequence continues at coordinate 394,571 of NC_134551.1, forward strand.
GTTGACAATATTACATCTTTCATCGGGCTTGACAAACGATTGTGCGGTGTTAAGTTTGATGAGTTACTGTCCCAAGGTAGTCTTTAGGGTTTAGATCATACAGTCGGTTTAAATACTAACAGCAGTTTCAGCCATTCCAAGTGTTAAAAGTAAGAAACATATATTGCTGATTCATTTTCCACAAACTCAAGTCTTCTTTCGGAATAAATGATTTCCATCATGATATATTAGAGTAAGCAAATCACAAAGTAAAGATCTATCTTGTCTACGTTTATCAACCTTTTTCATCATCTAATATCGACCATTATGTGCATGTAAACCTTAAAAATTGGTTTATGGATTATATTTTCAAGTACGCCTGCGGCCTATACTTTTGGGGGTATGTTAAAAAGATTTATATACTTCCGGATTATGACCTCTTTGTATTCTCTTTATTGCACCATTAGTTTTTGCATTCACTTCCATTTACAGCAAACTAATACATCAGACATGTTGGATTTAGCCGTTGAATACATCAAAGACCTTCAACGACAAGTAAAGGTGTGTGTACCGAATTGTCACTACGAAATTCTGCAATAAAAAAAATAATGTGTTTACACCGACTTTTTGAACTCCTCAGACGCTTTCTGATAATCACGCCAAGTGCTCTTGTTCGGCTAGGCAGAAACCATAGATCAAACGCCTTTTCGTATTCAACATGCTGTTCAGGATCAAGATTCGTCGCCCTATGGCTCCTAACTCAGAAGGGTGGTTCAATTTAGTATTTTCGTGGGGATCAAGGGTAGTAACTCAAGCTTTTTTCTGCTGATAGTGTAAATCATATAATTAGCTGTTTTTGTAAAGATTTTTGTGGCCACTAGTTCATGAATTCCAACAACTTTTTGTCAGATTTTTTAGGGTGCAAGTCGCGGGATGAGTACCCTATTTGATTCCATGGATTATGTGATGCAAATAATTCTCTCATATCAAATGGAGTTTGATTAAATCTTAACCGTGCCCACTGATTCTGAATCTTTAGTTGTTGGAAATTCACAGGCTAAGACTGAAAGTTTGAATTGCACATGATTCATGTATGTTATAATTGACTTTGAAGTTGAACGTACAGTCAATTTGTATGCACGCAAAAAACAGAACGCTCGCTTTGACTGGTCTAATCATGGATTTATATATATATATTTGTTTTTAAAAGGACCATTAGAAATTTAAAATTTTATTTATTGGAATCTTGAGTTTTTTTACTCGATAATTTGAAGATGCCCCTAGCTAAAATTTTAAAAATACACAAGGAAAATAAATATACAAGAATTAGCATGAAAAGTTTATTTTACAAGTACGAATTGATTGCGGATGTTTTAAAAATGTTTTATTACACGACGAACAAAAATATTTAGATATTTTTTTTTAAAAAAAAACTCTATTATTAAATTAAATACTATTAAAACTTTAACTGAAATTTCACCAATATCAATGAATTTCTAATTTAAAATTTGTGCATGCATCAACGAAGTTATTATTAAAAAAAAATTAAAATTGGTAAAATTTAAAAACTATATGAAAATCCATATCTACAACAGGGACATTGGTTGTTGAGGAGAATTAAAGAATTCAGAACACACATTTATGAGGGGAAAAAGGACTTTTCATTTCTTGTATTTTTATTTTAGACAAAAATTTATGTGAGACGGTTTCACGGGTCGTATTTTGTGAGACATATCTCTTATTTGGCTCATCTAAGATTAAGTATTAATTTTTATTCTAAGAGTATTATTTTTGATTGTGAATATCGGTAGGGTTGACTATTCTCACAAATAAATATTCGTGAGACCGTCTTACAAGAGTCCTACTCTTTATTTTAATGGCAAAACTCAAAACTTTATTGATTAATATTGTCCATTAGAAGCCTAGCTAACCAATATGAAAATTGGTCATTCACCCAAACAAAAGATAAATGAGAAGAACAAAAAAAAACAATATTAATTAAGAGCTATTTATTAGCAGAACAACGAACATGAATAAACTCTGAAGTCACATATTTCTTCATTCCCTCTCTGATCTCTAATGCACAAAACTTAATGTAGCCAAGATCTTTCTGTTTGTGAATGTTTGCACTGCCAAAAGTGAATATGTTACAAAAGTGAATATCTTTAAAGCTTTTATCACATATAAGATTAATTCATTCTCGGATTGCTAGTTGTTCACCATGTACTACTGAGATGGACTGATTGATTTGTTTACCAAAAGGTAGCAACAATCGACCTTTGGTATCTCAAACTGTGCTACGATGTTGTATTGATGTCGGTCCCCATTCACGACTGCATACACGTTAAGCTTTAATGTGCACGATCTTGCCGGTTTCTACACCTCCTCTAGGTGTCACCTCTCTGACTCATCGACAATTTTCTCATTTTCTCGAGTATTTAAAAAATCGGGATGTTTTTGGCAATAAAACCTACATTGTTACACTAAAAGTTCATGTGTGTGCCTATGCATATACATATATATAGTCATTTAAAACACTAATTTTAGTCCGTGTGTGTATAAAAATATAAATTTAGTATTTAAATAAAGTAAGAGCAGCTTAAGTTGTAAAATTACATCCATGGAGTCGCGTAACGACTCAAAATAGGGTACTTTTCAAAGTTATCACATATATTTTTCCCCATGTAGAGAGGCATATCACTCAAACATCATCAACTAAGGTAATGATCAATGCGTCATTGACTGATTGTCTAAATTATATATAATCAATTAATCTATTTTCAGATTCTTGAAGTTCGAAAATAAAAACATTAATTATTTTTATTTTATTTTCAAAACACTCGAGAATATTATTTTTACATAATTACAGGCCAATGAAAATTAGTCTAGCTCCATTCCAAATTCTATTTGAGCTACAAATCAAGTTATTCCAACTTAAATGTAATATTAATGAACATGCATGCATATATTCTTAATTAATGTATTATATAATTTGAACTTAAAAATGTTATTGCCCCTACAGCAGTTGATGCCCTGACCGTAGAAAATTGAGACTAATTTGACGTTGAAAAACTTGGAAGGAAAAATTTGTCCTAGCATTGAAAAAATTGTTCGATTATATCAACCAAATAAACCGGACATAATATTATTAAGAAAATTGTGGAGTAATAATGTATTATTTGCAAAAAATTGTGTGAGACGGTCACACGAGTCGTATTTTGTGAGACATATATCTTATTTGGGTCATCCATGAAAAGTATTACTTTTTATACCAAGAGTATTACTTTTTATTGTGAATATTGGTAGGATTGACTCGTCTCACAGATAAAGATTCGTGAGCATGTCTCACAAGTGACTATTCAATATTATTTTGGTTCCGTACATTCTCACTTTTGGAATTTATATTTTCAATATAAAATTGGAAATATTATTAAAAAAACGACCAAATAAACCGGAAATAATAATAATATTATCTTCATATGAACACAGCCACACGCAATTCAACTTGGATCTTCGACTTTTAGCATCTATAATTTCTGTATAATTCTCTCTATAAAAGCAAAGCGTCAATACAACACAATTCTCTCCGTCAAATATCAGAAGTTCTACAGAAACCAATCACCAAGAAAACATCAGAACAAAAACCCACGTGGAATGCCAATGGATCGATCGCCGCTTCCCTCGTCTTCATCGGACAGTTCCCAGGCCTCCTCCACCAATTCCTCGCCGGCGAAAGGGTCTTCCCCGGTGGTTCTTTCCATCGAGTGCTTAAAAGGAAGCTCCAAAGCCGAGGAGTGGACCGGAGACATGCTGCAGACCGGCGACATTGTGGAGGAGCTGAGAATCGGCAACACGATCATCAGCTCGCCGTTCAAGAATGGGAAACCCGGCGTGCAGAGGATTATGCACAACTCTTTCAGGCAGAAGGAGACTTCGATCCATGTCCGAGTCCGCCGCGGCGCCGACGAGTACGCGGAGCTGCAGGCGTGTATTGTTCCCGGCGAGCAGTTCGTGGGGAGGAGACAGTACGTGTTGCGTGCCATCGATGACCCCAATTACGCCGTCGGATTCTTTGATCGGACGGAGAGCGAGTGCTTCGAATTGCAAGGTAACTCGAATGTTATCTTCCCGGGTTGACTTTTCGTTTGGATTTTTAGCAGAATTCTATGAATGTGAAAAACAACGGTTTTCTTTTAAACTTTAAAAACGTTTTCGAACTTGTTTTGTTTGGTGGTATTCCATTTCAAGCACTTTAAGTCACACTTTTCCTTTTTAGTTTATCTTTGTAAATCACATTTTCCATTCCAAAGTGTCTATTTGCATGCTCTCTTTGGTCGAAGATAAAAATTACGCCTAGCATTCACATGTTACAAGTGAAAAAAGGCCAAATTCAAGGTTTTTTTTTAGAAGGTTGAACGGGGAAAACAATATTCTAAACCAATAGTTTCATTGTCATTCCTTGGTCAGAATCGTGCTGTTGATGAACTAGGAATTCAGTCAATGCGCAACTTAACGAACTTCTATATCGATTTTTTATCTTGTGAAAATAAAAATTATATGTATAAATATTAAACTTTTTCCAACTTGGGTGTGTGGACCCAATTGCAAATAATAAGGTTGATCAAAATTTTATTATTATTTTTTGCTTAATTTTTAGTGCATTCATTTTCCTTCACCGTGATACACGAGTATGCAAAGTCAGAAAGCTCCCAAGCAAGGACTAATGCGAACCAAGAAGTTGGTTTGTGGAGTCGCATGATTTTGACTCTGCATGCTCATGCTTTTTTTTTTTCCCATTATTTTTGGGATGATTTTGAATTTTTTATTCTGAAAATAACATGAATCGAGTGAAAGACATTAATATTCTTGGCACTTGCATATAAGTTAGCGAATATTTCAATCTGTGTAGCTTCAAGAACCGCGAGAATGGTGATTGCCCTCGAAAGAACGCCCCTTCAAGACGGATACGTCTCATATCCGTGGGACCGAAGGATGCGCGACATGCTGTCGATTCCTTATTCAAGCAGCTTCTACTCCATCCTATTCCTCCCCAAAGCCTCGGATATAGTAGCTTCTCGCTACAACGATTTAGAGGACACTCTAGCACGAGCTCACGCTTGGATCAATGCGTCCCAGGCCTCCGGTGCTCCCATTGTGTTCATGAACATACAGACTGAATCCCTCCTCACCAAGGTACTAGAATGGCCGAAATTGTTAGAAATACATAGAGTATTAGAGTTGGAAATATCAGACCTCATGCTCACAGACCCGTGCAAGTGTGATTGCACATGACACGATAGCCTTTGCTAGTAGGACTTGATGAAAATTGATAAATCGAGTTATCTGAAGAATCCATTGCATAGACTGGTTATCCATTCAAACAAAACCTATAATTTTGTTGTAGAATGGGGTATTAGAGTAACTGTCAGGGATACTATGTAAAGAATTTGGTTTCACTTCTGGTTTAGGTATCTGGAGAAACTGCTTCTGCAACTGTGAACACGGGCTCGCTATCAGATTTATCGAATCTTGCAAACACGAGTCTGTACGGTTTCGAGGATTACCATGGTGTGGATATAGGTGTGGTAAGAGCGGTTCGTATGTGGTTCTCCTCTCTCGTAGGGGAGATCCCGATCGAGATAAGAATCAGAGAAACAGATGTAAAACTCGGTTTCGCCATCAGCAGAACAGAAGAGGTATTTTCTTGAAAACAAAACCCTGAAAATTCTCGACATTCTTGTAAGAAACCTCACAAAATTGTAACTTGACTTGCCACTTTTTCATCTTAACAGGGATTCATTTACATATCATCAGTGAGCGAAGGAGAAGAAGATGCCCCCTCAAGTCGATCCGGGCTTAGCCATCTGTATAAACAGGCTAACATTGCCTCCCCGTCCCGCCTCTTAATCGTATCCCGAATATCAAACCAAAAAGTCCTCCCATGGATGGTTTCAACAACAGGGGCAATTCGCTGTTTTGACACTGTTTCCCTGAGCCAGAAGCTCTCTCTACATCGGCACACACGATTGCCGATTCTGATGCACGTTTTCCTATGGGACAGAAACGCGAATGTTTCAAATGTGGGTAGTATCAGGGCCCGAGCCATGTCCACGTGCCCGCCTACTGCACCAGCCAAGGTCAATTTGCCACGTCCTCCAGTTCTCCCATCATCAACGGAAGACGATTTAGAAGAGAGCGTAGACCTTGAAGGGTCTGAAATAATGCGGGAAAGGGACACTGCAGGAGAGTTTTCATTCAGGTTACATGATCTTGCACTTGCGAATAATTGGGTGTGACAAATCCTTTGCTGGTTTGGTCTCTGTATTATAGTATTCTGATTAATCTTGATCCATAAATGAGACACTGTTGTGTTTTTATAATTTTTATTCAACTGTGACAGCTTAAATTCCATATGATATAACGAAAATGCTTGCATTTTGATCATCTCACACGATTCATATTTATTCCACAATATTATTATATAAACACACATATTTGCAAGCATATATAGTTATGTTAAACTGAAAAATCATGTCCCAGAATTTACAGAATATAGTTAAGGATAGTGATTCACCGTCATCATCTCTAGTACAAGATATATTCTACATTATGTATACCAAAACCGTGAAACGAAGAAAACAAGCGGACATATGATAATATAGTGTATAAATATATATTTATATGTATGCATATGTTAAGGCCAAAGGGAAGTGTCCATATTATCTTGATCCACAACCATGTCCATGTTAAAATGGGACTTGGCCCTACGGGATTGCAAGTCCCTTGACGAGGGAGACGCGTTCTCCAATTGACGCATACGCATGTGCACCACCTCCGCTTGCGCGTACGCCAGTTGAGTTTGCAGCACATCAATCTGTTGCTGCAAAGAAGATATAGCGCCCACGCACCCATAGACGGGGTCTCTCACTCTGGCGTTTGCTTCGTATACCATGGAACTCACAGCGTCTCCTCTTTGATGCTCCGGCAACTCCTGCATTTTCTCATCTTCGATCACATATATAATTTTATATTTCATTTAAGAATGGAATGAACAGCCAAAACAAGTTCTGGGATTTAAAAATTATTATTATTATTGTTGTTGTTGTACAGAAATTTAAACTTTATGGTGAAAACAGTACATTTTGGTTATGCTCATCTCTCGATTCTCTCGTGCACAACCCACTCAAATTAGGAATCAAACATTTTAAAATAGCTAGTACATTTTGGTGAAAAAATAGACTGAACAGTGAAAATGAAAGCATTCGGAACCCGCTAATTTAGGTTCTATATCTATGCATTATGTTTTATATTATACATGAGAAATCACAATAATAAATTTTTTTAAGAATTGGGGGAGGATTTGTTGTTTTATTCACGTAAGCTCATTTTCTAAATTAAAAGAGAAAGAAAGAAAAAAAGAAAAAGAAAAAGTAATTTCAGGTGGTCCATCAACACACTTTATCATTCCAAGAATGCATAGAAATATAAATTCTTTGACCAAAAGTTATTAATTAGGAAAAGTGTGTGTGAAAATGAATAAAATGTATACGTAACTCAATAAAAGGTTCCACAAATAGGAATATTATGTTGGTGAATTAATAATCTCTTTAATCTAATTTCAATAATAATAGTACCAAAATTAAAAATGATTTTAGGATTCCTTAATTCGTATCAAAAGATTTCCCCGAAAATTAAGGTTATTCATAAAATTAATTTGCATTTATTACCCATTATTTAATATTAGTGGAGGTTCATTTTGTGAGAAAATTAAAATAAGAAAAGGTTGTAAGAAAGCAATATAATATGGCAATTCACATACTAATTAAACTATGACATATTCTTACGACATAATTAATGACGGATAAAACATTGTACTAATTAAGTATATTTATTTTCCAAATGAAAATTTATTAAATCATATATTTTGAAATTTAAACCTTGCTTGAGCTTCAACAATATATCATCAAATAAAATTTAGATAAATCACCTTTGTTTCGCGAAGATTTTAGTATTCTACCACAGTGTGTCATTGTTTTTTTTAAAAAAAGAAAAAACATACTTATATTTTGATTTTCAATAAAACTTCAATTTCTGGGGAAAATGGAAACAAAAACCAACCTGGAGCATTTTGTTGACATTGCTGGCACCAAACACTTTGTGAACGCTGGCAAACTTGTGGGGCTCGTCGGCAGGAAAATAAGGTGAAAACACGCAATCATGCGTACATCTCCGCCGAAGAAGCTTGCAGGCGGCGCACGGAGACGCCACCCCTTGCTTTCTACCGCTACTTTCTTTCATCGTTACGACTATGTATATATATATATATATATATATATATATATGTGTGTGTGTGTGTGTGTGTTTATCTTACTGATCTATGAATAACTTATATGTTTACACCTGGGTTTCTTGATCTTTATATAAATTCTTCACAACCTTAGTACTTAAATTCAGTGTCTGCTTTGTGGGCTGCGAGCTCATAATTTCAACTTCAACATGCAACTCACTATGATTATTGTCTTCTAAAATGTAGAGGGAATCATTGGAAGCATAGGGAATAAATTTAAAGGGTTTCGAAGGGAATTAGATACCAAAGGGTACTCTAATTGGGGTGATATAAATAGATTAAAAAAATGGATTATAATATTATGAGCTCAGGGGATTCAAGAATTTGTTCAAGACTGAGGAATTTAATATGAATAAATTAAAATCATTATTTTGAAGGGAAACAAATTCAATAATTGTGTTCGTGACTATATATGCTGCGAAAAAGAGATGCAAAATATTTGATATAGAAGGAGCTTTAGATTTTGGTGGGGAAAAGTAGCGTTGTTAGTTACTTTTTGTCCTAATAAAATATATTGGTGTCGCGTGTGTTTCTCATCGATGCTTAAAAATTCTTAATGTTATCGTTAAAATCACAAGAGATTTTCATATTATATTTACAAATTATACTAATTCGTATGTTGTTTTTTTTTTCAACCAAAGTTTATTTATAAGAAAAAGTAAAATAGGCATGGTCGAATTAAATTATTGTATCGAAGCAATCGAAATATAAAAACATTGGGGGTGATGTGATTTCATATTAAGACACATACTGTCGATATTCAATGGATACTTCGAGTGTGACGTTATATATATACATATTTTAAAAAATGAACCAAATCCATCGAATAGTATTATAATTGATCTTCATCTGAACACCTCACAAGCTAAGGCAATAATTTTAATGCATTTGTTCAAGTTTAATGATTCATATTTTTATTTTTAATATTCAAAGATTGAAATAAATTGTTAAATGAATTATTGTCACTTGATTTTTTTTAAAAAAAAAAAATACAGAAAAAAAAAGCTTTTGGGGGCCTTGGCTTTTCCTCCGGTAGTTGTAGCCGTTATGTTGTGCATAGATTGATGACTGTTTGCTTTAATTAGGCCATTTAAAGAAAACCACAGTGGCACAAACTCCCTATTTTTTCATAATTTTTTTTTTGTTAAGAGGGATCAAAATATATTATTAAATTATAATGGTAATTTTTAACCTAAAATAATATGAACTCGATTCCAATTTTCACCCTTTTCAAATTAATCAATCCGATTTACGTACTGTCACGTTCATTTTTCGTATTAATCCGATTTACTGATCGATCCTAATTTTGATTAATCCTGCATTCCCAGCCTTTTTTAAAAAAATATAATTTGAGTATACATTATATTAATGCATACATTAATTAAGCATGTATCTATATATGTTTTGATTCAGGATAAAAAGTTGACCCCAGCATAATTTGGAGTTTTCATGAAATTCTACGAAATGTGGGGCCTCAATGTCCTAAGTTACCGAGTAGGTTTAATGTTATTTGTATGTGAAATAGCGAACATAACCAATAAAAAGAATCACATTTATCCATCGGCATGCCAAAACTTGTTCATCATTTCTTTTCACGAAAATATTATATTCTCCAATTATTATTATTATTATTTTTTTTAAAAAAAAAGACATGTATGTCGTCATTGTTGCTTGCTTTCATAGTGCAACAAGATATATTGAGGATATATTATTTCCATTAGGTTTTAAAGGAGTGCATGTGCTTAAATTTATTTATTACTTTAGTATAAATTTATTAATGAATTGAATTATATCTAGTCACTAGTATATTTCTTCACCAAATTTTCAATTTTTTTTTTAACTTGGGGGATTGAAGAATTTACATATTACAAGGACTGAACTGCAATTATCATATATTTGAATAATATACAAAAGGAAACTTCATGAGATAGGGCACTAATTAAAAAACAAATGACAGTTGATTTCTTTTGATTCAAAGGACAGAAAAATACATTAACGATGTACTAATCTAGTTAATTATATATTACGTTGTGGGAAGGTGACATTTGTTCATCAACCCATGGTTCTAAATAATATTTCTACTTTATACTTGGTGTAGATAAATACACAGATAGTATCATTATTACAAAAAAATTCGAAATGGAAGAACATATTTTTAATGTATAATTAAAAATCGTACGTGGGTCACTCCCAAATTTTTGTCTTGGTCAAGACACAAACAATTTAAATTTCACTAATATTAAACTTTGTCTTCCTCGCTTTTTTCTTTAAAAAATCGTGTGTTTGACATCACAAAGATTAGGAGAAGATTTTGCTTCAAGAAAATTGAAGGTTATGATAATAGATTTAATTCAAAGCTAAATGGTCAGATACAGTCCAATTTTTTTTTTTTTCCTTTTGAAAAAATAAATTAATCTATCCGAATATTGAAAAACTTAACATACATTTCATCACAAATCACCTAACCAAACTAACCAAAGGAAAAAGTAATACTGGGTTTGAGTTTTAAATCTTATACTTTAAATGCCATTTTTTCCCCTAACATTCATCGAAGGATATATATATTTCATCTGAAAACGGAAAGGAGAGACTCAATAGTATTTTAAAAAAGGCACTCAATTCAACATCCAATATTGAAAGGGGGGAAAAAGCATGAAATTTCCGTTGTTCAATCCACCGAAAGCATGAATTTGATGTCATTAGTCATCAAAATAACTCGTACTATTGCCTCGTTTTATGCAGTTAATAGCATGCATAAGATTACCTAATAATAATATTTATACTTTCACATTCCTCGCGTATAAATCGAGTAATATTTGCCTGAAATTAATATCTAAACGTGTGTGCATGCTTATCAAATACCAATCTCAATTAAACATACAAAGCTCTAGCACCATATTAATTAGAAACCATTTTCCCAAAACGCTCGATTTCATGAGATGTCGAAGAGCCGAGCCGAGCCGAGCCGAGCAGTTCTTAGAGCCTAGATGCACACCTCGGTATCTTAGAGTTTTAATATATATGATTTTAAACCATATCAAACATTATTATCAGTAAGATTGGGAACAAAATCTCTAGATCTCGAGTGGCTGAAAGGAAAGGAAAGTCATTTTTGCAAGTAAGGCTTGATCCGATGAGAACTAACAGTAAACGATAATTAAAAAAAATCTGAATTTGTAGAAAAACTATGGAAAAAGACGGTGTATAAAATTAGAAAACGGACCATAATTAACACAAAATTTTTTTTTTATAGGAAATTGTTAGGTACAGATAAGAAAAACCACCGTGAAATCGTGTGGGGACAAGAATGGGAACATCCACCATTTTCAGAAATAGCCTACCATTCAAAACATTGTTATCGCCAAGATTCTGAAAAAAGATTATGCCCGGAGGAGAAATAGACATTTATGAACGAAGATTGAAGTGACGCAAGAATTTGACTGTGAAATCTAATGAAAGAATTTGGATTATAGGGAAAAAAACACAAGTGATAAAAATATATGAAAGCTTTTAAGGTATAAAGTTTGAAAGACGAAATAGAAGTGTATAATTATCATAAATTAAAATAAAGCCTGTTGATTTGACCTACATGTTCTGTGCATTGAAATTAAAGAATTAATGGATGTTTAAAAAAGTGCAGAGACTGAAGTTGTTTGATCCCTAAAAAGAAGAGAAAGCGTAACTTGCAAAATGGAGCCAAATTTTTTTAAAAAAAAACGGAAGAAGCTACGTTTCTTTTTCCTCATGATCATTTCAACACTCACGGGTTTTTTAAGTGGGATAATGACTTTTTGACCTAAATAATTCACAGGCGGAATATATATGAAAATTTGTTTAAACTTTTATGTCACGCTTCTCCACAGGATGAAAAGAAAAATCATGTCAATATACACCAGTCAGATTTAGTGTGAAATAATTTGATTCGGTAAAGGTAGTCTATCACTACAATGCACACTTCAGATACACTTCACACATTAGATCAATGTCCTCTCACATTTTTAAATGAAATTCATCGGAGAAACTGTAAAAATGTATATTAAAAAAGAATGGACATCTTGTCGCATTCCTCGTGTATCTCTTTGCACGATCCTAGATGACGCGGAGTTTCCTAATGTCCGGAATTGTTTACTAAACGGGTGGCCAACTGCTGCTCGTGTGACACTTTTGAATCAGAAATAACCAGCAATGACGAGTGCTAAAATAGCAAAAGATACTTAAGTTAACAATCATAGAATGAAAATATTCCCGGGCAAAGCAGATTTATTCTGTATATCTGCTGGTAAGCACTAAATCCATGAATTTTGTGATGTGTACCTTAGTTCCAGCCACAAGGATGCCATTCAGGGGATGAGACGCACATGCAGTAATACCTTCAGAGAGAGACAAAAATCTGTTTTGTATGTGCTGGCCGCTTGTTCTATCATTGCTTTGATCATCACAACTAGCACCAAACTTCAAATTAGCAGCCCAAACCGAAAAACTTTTATTTGATATTCTTTCTTTGGTTGCTAGCTAAAAGAACTGAGGAATCACACTCAAACACACACCTACCCAGCCACACATGAACAGCATTAACAAATGTTTCCAGAAAGAGTAGAAAGGTCAGAAATGATTGGACAAATAAGATCGAATATCTAAATCACCTCATGTATCAAGTGATCAAACACACTGCTTGAATAAACAAATGATGCAGAAATCCTAAAGAACGGCTGCATTTGAAGTGTTTGGGAGTTCCTTACTTGTAATCCACATGACAAGGAGAGGCACTGTCTGGATAGAAATCCAAAAGGTAAAGGCCATTACTGGACGACGATCCCACAACATAGATCTGCAAAATTGTCAACAAGAAAAGTTGCAAAAATGAGAAGATACTACAACTGCATACTGACATTATTAGAAGTCGCTCAAGATCACAAAACTAAAGTCCATAACCTTTATTTGCAGGTGAATGAGATGAGAATATGTCAATCAGAGAAATACTCAGCTAGCACTTTCATACCACAGAATAAGCTAGAATATAGAAATGCAACGGATAGACGAGTCCAAAACATTTTTATACATTTGTATCTTCTTTTATTTTTTCCCCTTTTCTCCATGGAATTAAAATCAACAATACAAAGTCATACGGCAGTTGAACATACTTAAGCTAGATTGCTTAAATGACTTACTGAGTTTATTGGAAGCCAACATGGTTTTCTCAAGAATGAGACATTGGTTAAACCATCGGATTCATCCCTGTGAGTTGACATCAGCAAGGGACCATTACAACATACAACTGAAGGATCTGCTAATGCAGCAAGTCACCTTGGAATCAAATTCGACTGCTGAGATACCCCACCTGAAATTGACGTGCAAAGAGTGGCAACCATTAGCACTTGATATCCAGCAAGACGAACATAATTAAGACAAAAGAAAATGACGTAAATGATATATAATTTTTGTTTTCATTTTCCTCAAGCAAATTCTTGTCTCGCAAAATAAAATCAAGCGTTAAGACATTTTTTTCAACAACTATTAGAATACAATAAACATATAGGTAAAAGCAATATGTTCTTTGTAACACCACTCAATGAAAATCCATTATGATAAATAAACTATTGATTGTACCGGTTTTCATGAACTGGACGTACGTTTCGATACAAGTGTTTTCTAAACGTAGCCACCACATGAATGTGTTTCCCGCGCAAAAAAAATCAGCATATTGAAGAAACACTATTAAACAGGGAAAAAAGTGGAAATTCGACCTACTGGTTGTGCCGGGATTATCGTTCAATCTGGCATCGACAAACCAATCAATCTGTCAAAACTGGCGCAAATAAAAAACCAGCACAAGCCAAACTTGGGTAACGAAATACAAATTTTCTACCTAACATCGTCTAATAAACTCCAAACAAATTATAAAGTTCCATACATGGGTCTGGCATGGTTCTCCATCCACGTGATATGTATGAGGAAAAGCTCCCATCTTAGAAAAATTCATCCAAAAAAAGGTACAAGAAAGAAAATAATCAACTCATCATCCACACACTCAATTATTTCCATAATTCAGTGATCAACCAGCAGGACAAACAGCAAATAAAGTGAGACTGACCTCAGAGTAGGATTGAATGATGAGGCCAGAAATACGACGACGATAATTTTGGCTCGAATCTCCCGTTCAATTCGATCATGCTCCTCTTCCACCGATGCCTGAAATCGCGCGACTTTCCATGTACTCGATTTCAAAACGGATGAAATCTTAAACAGGGGAAATGAGAATTACCTGTTCGAGGGTATGGGCCTCTGATTCAGTGGAGCTAGGTATTTTTCCATGCAATTTTGATGATTTTCTTCCCTCCCCTTGTTGACTCGAGTAAACAGCAAGCAGCACCGATGACTTTGAACATCCCGCCATAAAGAAATCATAAGTAAACAAAAGCAAAAATCTGGGTCGGATCATCTTATACACTGTGTTTCGTGGAACCAGTATTTTATTTAATTCATTCATAGAAAAATATTATTTTTATATTAAAAAAATTATTATTTATTATAAATATTCACAATTCGTGAGACCGTCTCACAAAAGACCTACTCGATAATAAAATAAGTTTTGTTTTGGAGGAATATATAATTGTTATTTTCTTAACAAAAATATAATTCTATATAAAATATAAAAAAACTGATTTTTGAAATTTTGTTATCGGGATTTTATCTTGCTAATTTTTGTCTCATAAAAATTTGTAATCCTATCAGTTTTAGGATATATAGTTTGACGAGAAAAATAAACACGGTTCGAGCATAAAATGAGGTAGAAGATTTCATCTATTTATTTAAAATTTTTGAAAGTTATTTAATTTGATTAATAAAGAGATCGAATAAAATTTTATTCGTTAATAGATTATTTAATTGTAATAATTTGTGTATGTGGATTTTCACACAAGCATAATGTCTTTAGGGGAAAAAAAACAAACAAACAAACCCACATCAACCCGATCCGATTACAAAATTTCGGGGTTCGATTTATAACCCGAACCAGCTTTTTGAAAAAAATATCCGGCCCAGTTGTCAGCAAGACATGACAAATAGATACCTTAGAAGGTGTGCCTGATGAGGAGGGCATGCCACAGCTCGTGAGATTAAACACACCAAAACGAAAAGTAATTCGGGGAAAAAAAGAATACCGCAGAGGGTGTGAATGCATGTTTCTTTCTACGTAAAGGGGATATGTGACTTCGGTCCATTGGATATGTATTCCAATCAAATTATTGAATCCAAATGTTAATGGAAAACACTTGCAAGACAAAAAAAAAATATTTAACTCGACCAAAATGTAAATAAAAGGTTCTCTGATACATACCTTAAAATTAAATGTAAATCAAAAGTGATCGCGCAAAATAAAAATCTTTTATTTAATATAGAAAATTTTAGTATTTTATCTTCGTCCCCACTTAAATGACATTTTGCTCTTTGTTTTCTTGTTGCGAAAAAAGCCAAGTTATGTCCCCCATTGACTACAAATTATTCGACCACGAAATTAATGTTTTTATTTTGATAATTATAAACTAATTTGAATAGTTAAATTTTTTTGTATTGAAAAGTTATAAGATTGGATGGAAATTTATTTAAGTAACAAAATAAAACTTATAGTTTCGTATTTATATTTCCGAATAAAAAATGAGTAGGTCTGTTATAATCTCACGAATCTTTATCTGTGAGACGACTTAATCCTGCCAATATTTACAATGAAAAATAATATTCTTAACATAAAAAGTAATATTTTTTTCATGAATGACACAAATAAGAGATTCGTCTCACAAAATACGAACCGTGAGACCGTCTCAGTTAAGTTTTTACCATCAAGAAAACACACAATCCGGAGTTCAATTTTTAAAATATGATTTCAATAAGATGACAATGACATCTAAATATAAAATGTTGATTGTAGATTTGTATTCATAGGATTATTAAAAAAAAACTAGAAATATTTTGATAAGAATAAAAATAAATATTCTCTTGTTCACTAGAAAACATACATAAATAAATGTATCGAAATATTCCTTCTTCTTCACTCGTTATCTGGTTCACATGCACACTCAGTCGCTCGTTCCAAATTACTTCACTGAGAACACAGACAAAATCTCTCTTTGTTTCACCTTCTTCCATATTTTAGTTGGCTCCCCACAGTCCTTTACTGGATATGATGTCACATGATCTACTTCTCTGTACTGCATACTACCAAATCCAACCGTTAGATTTCATTATCTATATGTTCCTCTGTTAATGGCGGATGTTCCTACAGAGCACAGTAAAATTGGGTGCAGCGAAAGTGGGGATGGGAATGACGTAAGCAGACAAGATATTCAAGCGGTGTTTGCCAAAGCTGTGGAGCTTCGAGCGCTTCACGCCGCCCTGACGCAGGAAAATAAGATGAGATTCAACGCGGCTTCTTCCCCTGTTTCTTGCCTTGCTCCGCCATTCTCCGCACAAGATTACCCTGTTTTTACTCCAGTAAGTTTTGTTTCTTTGTTTATTTTTGCTACCCTTTTCTCGATATAGCCGAGAATTTTAGTTGGGTGGATGGCTCTTGGGGTGAAACTTCAGTTTTGCAGATATTATTATTCAGTTTTCAGTTGCTATATCTTCCATTTATTCACAAAAATGTTCTTCAATGTGAAATCTTATCAGAGTTATGAAGATGAACCTTTACCAGGATATCCATATCATCTGCTGGAAAACCAAAATCACACAGAAAGTTGGGATGAGCATACCTTAGGTACAGAAAATTTCGATCGAATTCCAAATCCAAAACCAAGAAAAGGGTTGCTCTCCGAATTCATAAGCTCGGAGGGACACAAATTCCCCGCAGAAGATCAAAATTCGGGGATAGGTTCTTGTGCAAATAATGTTACTGCTCTAGAAGAATCACCCGGGCTTCATTCCAGCAAATCGAGAAGGAATAGTGCAGGAGAGCTTAAAGCAGTATCATCTTGCAACAGATGCAACCCTGGTTTGATAAGTAGTGAATCAGGTTCAAGAACATCTTTTTATTCACCGCCAAGAAACAGGGTTCTGAAGTTTCCATGGCTTTTTTCTAGTACAAAGAAGAAGAACAAGAATGAAAGTTCACCTGCTCGACCAAAGCCGGTGGAAGTTTCTGAAAGTGGTAAAGACTCGGAGATTGTTTCTACTGAGATATTGAAGAAAGAACTGGAGGAAGCTAAAGAAACCCGAGATTCAGCCTTAATCGAAGTTGCAGAAATTAAGGGATCTTTAGTGGATTTAAGCCAGAAAATGGAGTACTTGGAGACATATTGCGAAGAACTGAAGAAGGCCTTGAGGCAAGAAAAGCTTATAAATCTTCCGAAAAGAGGGAAACCCGGTGATGAAAATACAGAAAATTTCATGCCAGTTAGTGAAGAAGTGATGGAAGAGGGATTCTTACAGATTGTATCAGAGACAAGATTGTCAATGAAGCAGTTCTGCAAGATTCTTGTTGGGCAAATAGAAGAAACAGACCACTCATTGATCGATAACATGAACACACATCTTCAACCACACAAACTCTCTTTCAATTCCAAGTACTCTAAAGCGGTGTTATACCATGTCGAGGCTATCATAAATCAATCACTCTACCAAGATTTTGAGAACTGTATTTTCCAAAAAAACGGAGCGCCTAAGATCTTGGACCCTCGTCAAGATTGCCAAGCTCAGTTCCAATCTTTTGTTGCACTACGAAATCTAAGTTGGAATGAGGTATTGAGGAAAGGAACAAAGTATTATAGTGACGAATTTAGCAAGTTCTGCGACGATAAAATGAGTGGCATAATAGCAACTCTAGGGTGGACTAGGCCGTGGCCCGAGCAGCTTCTGCAAGCATTTTTTGTTGCTGCTAAGTGTGTTTGGTTGCTCCATTTGCTTGCGTTTTCATTCAATCCTCCTTTGGGCATTCTCAGGGTCACTGAAAATAGGCCATTCGAGCCTCATTACATGGACGATATCTTTGCAGACAGGCAAAGATCACAAGGTCCAAGTCGGGTTAAAATCATGGTTATGCCTGGTTTTTATGTGCGTGATAGGGTACTGAGGTGTAAAGTTCTTTGCAGATACAAATATGTGGCTTGAATTGAAGTAACTCGGTTCTTTTAATTGTCTCCTCTATGGTATAACTAATGGTCGCTAGAAAAACTAACTTGTAATCTTTAATTAGGCTTTCCTTTACTGTTCCAATCAATTTACTGACTATTTAGTTAATTCAGGGTGGGACATATCATTTCAAAACTTCTGTCATATTGGATAGTACGCGCTAGATTATATTAACATGTTCTCCTCATGTTATAGGGTAGTCAAATACTATATCTACCAATCTGATGATTCTGCAATTGATTACGAATGAGATGAAAATGAAACGTGTCTCTCCCAAACGACAAAACCATTCCACCAGTTGGTCTGATGTTACACTCCTTAAGGGAGCATCAACGACCTCGATCACATTCCAACCTTATCTTGCCTTACCAATTTACTCGATATGTCATCTCTTCACGTGTCGCTTTGCTATTCACCCCATTGGCATCCCAAACTTGCAGTTTTTCCAAGGATTGAGCCTTAAGTTCAGAGGAGTCGGCCACCCGCAATGGCTCAGCAATTCTCCTATTGATTCGAGTGACAAGATCTCCATCTGCAGCTCCAATTAACAGATTCTTTTTACTGCTGGTGATTTTTCCTCCAAGCAGTGGGAAACCAATCTTCTCTGGCGTTTACCACCCAAAGAAAGTCTCTCAAGGGGAGCATAGTGACCCCAACTTCACGTACAGAATGGAATGTTTTTGTCTAAGAATCAAGCCATTTCATGCTGTAGTTCATAGCGTTTCCAGCTTCTCATCCACCATGAGCTTTGCCAAAGATAGGCCTTATGGAATTAGATCAAGACGAAAGTAGGGTTAACCCGGTTTAATTCATATCTTCCACTTGCATGGATTCAATTTTGTAGGTGGTTGGAAGGGGAGTAGTAAATTACGATGAAAAAAAGTGATCCGAGGAACTTCAATCTTGTTGATCTTGTCGCGAGGAATAAAGCAAGTGTGCCCATAGGTTATGGATTGCCATCAGATTTAGGGCTGATGAGATACATTTTCTTTTTCACTAGCATTTTTCTGTTTGATTGGGTAGATAAGACACTTAGATTGTTGCAAAAATGTATAAATACATAAAATGATAGTAAATTAAACATCTATTTTTCCAAAATAAACCAACACATGTCCTATTTTACCATAACTCATAGAATCCTCGGACAGTAGACTAACGAATCCTTGAATGCCTACAAAAGGGTTCTAAGCGTTGTCCAAGCCCTTTTTCTTTACCCTAACAAACTCAACTCATGCCACAGCCATTCGGCATTTCGTTTTATTGATGTGAACGGCTAATCTTAACCTTATTACCTGAACAGCAGAAGTAATGAAGATGGTTTCATGATCCACTTAATGATTAACAAAAACCGCAAAGCAGAAATACATGGTGATTTTTTGAAGAAACTGAGAAGAAACTTGTTTTTTTTCCTAGTTTCTGCAGAAACAGTAAACGTGCTGTCATTGTAAGAAAAATTGTGACCCGTAAAATAAATGTGTTGAAAATGATACGGTCATTGCCAACAATTGTTGAAAAAATTTGTACACGGCAGCCTCAAATTTTGAACAATGAGATGCGTATACAAATTTGGTTTGAATCTCGAGCTCCCAAAACACTCGGTGATGGTATGAGTGTGCCTATAAATACCGAAGTACATTGAGATCCCTAAACACACAATCTCATACAAAAAATACACCATCTAAAGGAGTGTTGAAGTGTCATGTTTATATATACGTGAAAACATGATTTTTTCAGAAAATCTCTAACATTTGGTATCAGAGCCTATGATACCTCTGCCTTTAAAAAAAAATTGTTTTCATATCATAAAATTTTGGGAAAAGAATTTTAAGTTTTACGTAAGAAACTCAAAATTTAAAGATCGGACATACAATATTAAGAAACTTACCTGAGAATTTTGTTCTCGGTTCCATCCTTTAAAATCTTCCTTGAAGTGATGAAAATATTCGGTTTTCTGATTTTTTTAAAATTTTTGAGGAAAGAAATTATTAAGATGAAGGCTTCTGAAATTTTCTCGGAGAAGACGAAGGGTTCTGAAAATTTTACGTGATATAATGAGATGTGTTCGTGAATGCAACTTTCACAGAAATCACGTGAAGCTTCAATATATATTAAATGCAATGAGACCCACAAATTCAATTATTCTTGTTGGTAAGTAATTGAGACTCTCGAAAGCAATCATTCATGTGCATTATTTTATTATTATTTTAATAATAATAAAATAATAATTTTGTTTAAAAAAAATAAAAAATAAAAATAATAAAAAATAAATAAACGTGGGGTCGACATAATTTTGACTGCCTTCAATCCTCGGTTGACTTATATATATTTATTTATTATTATTATTATTAAATAATAATAATAATAAATAAATAATTAATGTGTAATTAAGTTATAAATATAATTCAGTATACATATAGCATTTGGTTAAATAATTTGTACATATTAAAATAATTGCAAATATCGACGTAATTTCTAATACATGTTTAGAAATTAATTTTGCATGTTAGATATAATGTCAAATGGTACATCAATATTCACATTATGTTCATATTAAATTATATTAAGTTGTTTATAATTTGAAATGAACATATCAAGTAAGATGTTGATATAATATATTTCAGATATTCACAAATTAACAAATAATCCTCACTTTATCATTACTCTGATAAAAGAGAAAAACTGATTAGGAGCCCACATTTTCACATAAATGTGATCCTCATTTTATCACTACTCTGATTGAAGAGAAAAACTGATGGGGAACGTATTTATTCATATTAAGTAAAAATGTGAATATAAAGTTATTTAATTCAAAATTTTGGCTTATAAAGATTCACATAAATGTGGATAATTGAGTTGAATAATAATTATAAGGTGACGTAAGAAAACATGATCTGAGAGAGTTCTTCATAGATCGGTTTAAACTGCCTTGACTAGCCACTGGTCTCCCTGAGGAACGTTGCTCTGTCTAGGAGTTAGGTATTTAAAGGGCCTTAGCACTACCTATCTTTCCTGGGAGCACTCTTGGAAAGTGTTGATTGCGAAATAATTATTATATAAAGCATTAAGTAAAGCCAAAATTTTGTCCAGTGAACCGTATAATTTTAAATAATTGAGGAATAGCCACAGCATCCTTAATTATGAAAAATTATGCATTAAGTGGATTTGGATCATATAATGGACATCAATTGTAATTAATTATATAAACATAATAAAATTTACCCCACAAGGATTTTTATTATATTTATATAACTAATTAGGTTAAAATATCAAATTATATTTTTCTTAATTTACCCACAGAAGTTAAGGAAAATATATTTTGATAGTTTTATCATAAAGTTACAGAAAAATCTTATTGAATTAAAATTTTAGCCCACAGGCAAATTTTATGTCACTAGATTTTTAAAACATGAATTACATTGGTAAAACAAGATATTGTCTCAAAATTTTAAGCATATGATATTTTGTGCAGCTATGCAACCTGCGACTTTTTCTGATATGAAATGTGACATTCCCGATCTAAAGGGCGATAATTATAAAATTTGGAAAGAAAGAATTCTTCTTCAATTGGGGTGGATGTATATTGATTATGCTATAAGGAAAGACGAACCATCTGCTATTACTGAAAACAGCATTCCGGATGATGTTGATCTTTATAAAAAATGGGAGCGATCTAATCGACTCTGCGTAATGTTCATAAAGACCAAAATCTCTGCTGGTATGCGTGGTTCTGTCGATCAGCATAATAATGTCAGAGAATTACTGAAGGCTATCAATGAATAATTTAAGTCTTCAGATAAGGCACTTGCTAGCACCTTAATTATGGAATTCTCTTCATTAAGGCTCACCAGTGTGAGAGGTGTGCGAGAGCACATAATGAAAATACGGGATATAGCGGCTCGGCTCAAGACACTTGAAGTGGAAATATCTGAGACTTTTCCTGTGCACTACATTTTATGCACTCTTCCAAAGCAATATGGACCCTTCAAAATTTCTTACAACACACATAAGGATAAATAGTCAATTAATGAATTAATGACCATATGTATTCAAGATGAAGAAATGTTGTTAATAGAAACGAGTGATAATGTTTTTATGACTACAAAAGGAAAAGTACAAGAAGCAAGTCAAAGTCAAGGGAAAAGGGAAAGGAATAATTCCACCTCAACCTGACATTAGGAAAGAATCCAAGTGTTTCTTCTGTAAAAAGACGGGACACATAAAGAAGGATTGCAATAAATTTAAGGACTGACTTGAAAAGAAAGGTATTCCTACTTCATTTGTCTGTGATGAATCTAATATGGTTGATATGATTTATAATACATTGTGGATTGATTCTGGTTCTACAATCCATGTTACAAATACCTTGCAGGGTATGTAAAATCTAAGGAAGCCAATAGAAAATGAGCGAAGCATCTATTCGGGAAACAAGATGTTTTCGCATGTGGAGGCTATTGGGACTTGCTGCCTAGTATTGAATAGTGGTTATATTTTAAAATTAGAAAATACATTTTATGTTCCTAGTTTTTCTAGGAATTTAATTTCAGTTTCAAAACTTGTACCCCTTGGTTATTCATTTCAGTTTTTGGATAAATCAATAAATTTGTTTTATAAATCAAATCTTATTGGAAATTGTATAATGATTGATGGTCTTTTCTCTATTTATTTACAAAATAATAACACCACTATGCATGTTCAAGTATGTATTAAAAGATGTGTTATAAATGAAGATTCCTTTAAATTATGGCATCGGAGATTGGGACACATCTCCATAGAGAGAATTAAAATATTAATAAATGATGGAGTACTTAGTACTTTGGATTTTACTGATTTTGAGACTTGTGTGGACTGCATTAAGGGAAAGCAGACCAATAAGTCTAAAAAGGGTGCCAAGAGGAGTACAGAAATATTAGAAATCATACATTCAGATATTTGTTGTCCAGATATGGACATGCAAAGTCCGAAATACTTCGTCTCTTTCATTGATGATTACTCACGATACATGTATATCTACATGCTTCATAACAAAAACGAAGCACTAGAAGCCTCTAAGGTTTTTAAGGCTGAAGTGGAGAAGTAATGTGGAAAACATATTAAGATTGGAAGAACTGATAGAGGTGGAGAGTATTATGGTAGATACACTGAGAATGGACAAGCACCTAGTCCGTTTGCGAAGTTTCTCCAAGAACATGAGATTGTTGCCCAATATACTATGCCTGGGTCTCCTGACCAGAATGGCGTAGCTAAGAGGAGAAACCGAACATTATTGGACATGGTGAGGAGCATGTTAAGTAGCTCAAAACTTCCTAAATCCTTGTGGACTGAAGCTCTTAAGACATATGTGTATATATTAAATCGAGTTCCAACTAAGGCTGTCCCAAAGACGCCATTTGAGTAATTTAAAGGTTGGAAACCGAGTTTGCAACATATACGCGTTTGGGGTTGTCCTTCAGAAATAAGAGTTTACAATCCACATAAAAGAAACTGGACCCAAGAACTATAAATGGATATTTCATTGGGTATGATGAAAAATCCAAATGGTACAGATTCTATTGTTCATCTCACAATACTAGAATTGTGGAATCAAGAAATGCAAAATTTCTTGAAAATGATTTGATTTGTGGGAGTGATCATTCAAATGACATAATTATTGAGAATGATCACATTAATGCACAACCCTCTTATTCAAATGACAGATTGGTCGTTATTCACACCCCTCAAGACCAAATGAGTGTTAGACAACCAGTTACTGAACTCCACAAATTGCTGATGAAAATCCAGTAGATCAACTTGTTAATGAAGAACAACAAAAAATTGTTGATCAACCAAACAACCTAAGGAGATCTACTAGTATAAGGAGATTAGCAATATCTAGTGATTATGTTGTGTATTTACAAGAATCAGACTTTAACATTGGAGCCCAAAATGATCCTGAAACGTTTTCGCAAGCCATGAGTTGTAATGAGTCAAAACTATGGTTTAATGCTATGAAAGAAGAGATGAATTATAGGGCAGTTAATGGAGTCTGGGATCTTGTTCAGTTGCCTGATGATGTAAAAGTCATTGGATGTAAATGGGTCTTCAAAACAAACAAAGGCTCATTAGGCAACATGGAAAGGTATAAAGCAAGACTCGTAGCTAAAGGATTCACTCAGCAGGAAGGAATCGACTACAAGGAGACTTTTTCTCCTGTATCTAAGAAAGATTCACTTCGTATCATTCTAGCATTAGTTGCACATTTTGACTTAGATTTACAACAAATGGATGTGAAAACGGTTTTTCTCAATGGAGAACTAGAGGAAGAGGTTTATATGAGACAGCCTGAAGGATTCTTCTCTAGTAATGGTGAGCAATTGGTTTGTAAGCTTAAGAAATCTATATATGGATTGAAACAAGCTTTTCGTCAATGGTATTTGAAATTTCATGATGTTATCTCTTCATTTGGATTCGTTGAGAACCCCATGGATCAATGTATATACCAGAAGGTCAGTGGTAGCAAGATTTGTTTCCTTATTCTATATGTGGATGATATATTACTTGCAACTAATGATAAGGGTCTGTTATATGAGGTGAAACAATTCCTCTCTAAAAACTTTGATATGAAGGATATGGGTGATGCATCTTATGTCATTGGCATTAAGATACACAGAGACAAAATTCAAGGTATTATAGGTCTGTCTCAAGGAACCTATATCAACAAAGTTTTAGAGAGATACCGGATGAAAGATTGTTCACCAAGTATAGCTCCCGTTGGGAAAGGCGATAAATTCAATTTGAGCCAATGCCCAAAGAATGATCTAGAGCGGGAACAAATGAAAAAACATTCCTTATGCTTCTGCTGTCGGAAGATTGATGTATGCTCATGTTTGCACTAGACCTGACATTGCATTTATTGTTGGGATGTTGGGAAGATATCAGAGTAATTCAGGTTTAGACCATTGGAAAGCTGCAAAGAAAGTCATGAGGTACCTTCAAGGGACCAAAGATTATATGCTTATGTTCAGACGAACTGAGAATTTGGAAGTAATTGGCTACTCTGATCCAGACTACGCTGGCTGCATTGATTCAAGAAAATCCATTTCAGGGTATATTTTCATGCTAGCTGGTGGAGCTGTATCTTGGAGAAGTGCAAAGCAGACATTGACTGCTACTTCCACTATGGAAGCTGAGTTCGTATATTGTTTCGAGGCAACCTCACATGGTGTATGGTTAAAGAGTTTCATTTCAGGGCTTAGAATTATGGATTCTATATCCAGACCATTAAGAATATATTGTGACAATTCAGCTGCTATTTTTATGGCTAAAAATAACAAAAGTGGTAGTCGAAGCAAGCACATCGACATTAAGTATTTAGCCATAAGAGAACGTGTTAAAGATAAGAAGTTACTTATCGAACACATTAGCACTGAATTGATGATTGCGGATCCTTTGACTAAGGGCATGCCACCATTGAAATTTAAGGATCATACAGAAAGAATGAGACTTGGTTCTTTTATGTAATTTTGTTGTAAAAAACAAAATTAATGAAACTCATTAAGTTATGTTATTTTTCATATTCAGTTATCATGAAAAATATCAATAAAGTTGGACCTCGAATAAACATAGGATTTATTCATTAAGTTATTTGAGAGATATAATACATTGTGATACATGGAAGATAATAATCGTTTTTAGATGACATATCGCCATGATTCATGTATTTTAATTTTTCCTATGATAAATGAGATATACTGGTCAAGTGGGAGAATGTAAGAAAAATATTGACCCGTAAAATAAATGTGTTGAAAATGACGACGGTCATTGCCAACAATTGTTGAAAAAATTTGTACACGACAGCCTCAAATTTTGAACAATGAGATGCGTATACAAATTTGGTTTGAATCTCAAGCTCCCAAAACACTCGGTGATGGTATGAGTGTGCCTATAAATACCGAAGGCATTGAGGTCCCTAAACACACAATCTCATACAGAAAATACACCATCTAAAGGAGTGTTGAAGTGTTTAGAAGGCTTCAATCGAAAAGAAATCATAAAGCTTCAACAAATTTTCAATGGCCGGAGGTAACAATTGATTTAAGTTTCCGCATATTATATCATGTTTATATATACGTGAAAACATGATTTTTTCAAAAAATCTCTAACAATCATTTTTTTGACCACCCAAATTCCGTTATTCATCTCAGGATATCAAACATCCTATCATCTCATAAACACAACCAAACCTACCTTGAAACTATTAAACATCATCGACATTTTGTCATTAACATTAATGTCCATACATAAGTTCTGAACCAAGCAGACCGAAAAATGAAAGGAAAGAAATGATGCAAACCTTGCTACATGAGGAAAATCAGCAGGACACCAGTTTTATAAGAAGAACTCTCAAGTATTGGGTTGCATATATGAAACCAAGAGTCTGCCCCTTGAATGAGTTTCTCTTAACCCCTGAATACTCTTGGAAGCTCCAACCGCCGGGGGCAAAGAATCGATCTTCATTTAATTGCAGGCAGCCCTCCAGCCTCGTCCACAACCCCATTTCCTGACATGTAACCATCCTAAATTTTTCTACTTTCTTTTTAATGTAATAAAAAAAATATTTTGTTTTCCTGTAGATGTAAAACGTTTTACAAAGAGATGCAATGATGATTCAGTTTCGAGTATCGAGTAGTTCGATATCAGAGGAGTGTGTAGAGATGATCGTAAGTTATTCTACCATAAACCACTTCAGCTGATACAGTAAGCTAATCTCTCCACGGTATCGTTCCCCTGCATACTGATACACTAAGCTAATTTGTGTTCCAAATACTTTTGCATCAGATGATTATTTAATATATTTAAACTCGATATGATCCGATTAATTTATTATCCTAAAACAAATAAAACCATTGTGCGTGCATTGTCAAATCTAGCAATTATATTGTGGCGATGTGAAAACGACAAAATTAAAAAATATAGACAAAAATATTATAAATTTATCAATTTATTTCTATCAAATAACTGCAAATCGTATAATATATTTGTACATAATCAATCCAAGAGAGAATGATGTCGATCCTATATTTTCTTGAAATTTGATCAGAATCTTGGATATATTGGAATATCCTATCTACGCGATGTAGCTTTGTAAAAATTTTGAATTTGTTTTTTAATTAACTTGATTGATTACGATAACTATAAAATTGTTATCAGAAAAAACTCATTTATAATCCTTTTTAAAATTTGGTCTCTCTCACTCTCTCTCTCTCTACATATGTGTGTGTGTGAATGAACTATTAAATTAATTATGATCATACGTACGAATAGAATTCAAAATACTGCAGAGCTCTCATCATTAAAGATAGCTATACAATCCCTTGATCTTAATTAATTTTTCTAAAAATTTAACTTGGTGTTAGTGAAGGGAGTAATTTTATAAAGATCCCTCTGATCCCTTGTCATGGAGTTTGAGGACAAGTTGGATTCCTCCAACCACCGTAATCTGATCATAAATGAGGAAGAAGATGGGAGTGTTGTGCCTGATATCAAACCTTCGACCCCAAAGACGAAGAACTCATTCACTACCTGAACAAGAAGATCAATAAGGAGCCCATTAAATACGAATTTATCCCCAGCATCAACCTTTACAAGAATAGTCCACATGAATTAACTGGTACGTAATATCGGTTCCCTCGTATCATATATGAATATCGAATTGAACTCGAGACTCTTGTTGTCTGCGTTTATTGGTACATGCATCACGTTAATCATATCAAAATTGTCTCATATGTTAATTATTTTACGTTAATCCTCAAATTAATATTGTTATACTTTTTTGTGACAGCTTGTTCTTCGAAAAAATATTTTGTGCACGGAAATTCTTATAATTGTTTTGAAGCATGTGTTAATTATATTTGTGTTCCAAGATTAAGTTTTAATTTTCCTTGAAAAACGGGTAGAATAGCGACGGTTTATTAGCAACGGTTTATGAAAAACCGCCGCTTTAATAGCGACGGTTTTCGATGAAACCATCGTCTAGTAAACATAGCGACGGTTTATTCACAACCGTCGCTATGTTAGCGACGGTTAATCAACCACCATCGCTAATATAGCCACGCTTTTGAAACAACCGTCGCTATTTTGCGACTATTCGAACAAACCCGTCGCCATTTTGTGCGACGGGTTTTTTGACTGTCGCCTTTGGCGACGTTTATAATAAAGTCGGTTGCCATATTAGGCGACGGTTTTTTTACCCGTTGCCATGTGCGACGGTATAAAAGTAGACCGTCGCAATATTTGGCAACAGCTTTTTTAAACCGTCGCTTTTTGCTACTGGTTTGAACAACCGTTTCCCATAGCGACGGTTGGGACAAACTGTCGCCAATCTCTAATAGCGACAAGTTTTACATAAACGGTCGCTATGGGCGACGGTTTAAATCAAAACCGTCGCCAATAGCGACGCTTTTTTTACAAACCGTCGCTATGAATTTTTTCATTCACCAATTAGTGATCGTTCGTTGACACGCGGGTGTCAGTCAATCGTCTGAGTCCTAGCAGATGGCGGACATGCGACATACTCTAGACTCATCGTTACGTCGTAACGATGAGCTTTGCGAAAGGATGCAGGCTACAGAGGCGAGAACGCCATGCTGAGAGATCGCATCCCAGTCACCGTATCCACGTTTTTTCTGAGTTTTTTTTACGACATTTGTACCAAACACTTGTATTATTATTTGTAGAATTAGTAATATGATTACATTTCTCAAATGTTGTTGTTAATATTTTTTCAATTAGGACAAAATAAATAAAGCGACGGTTTTAGTCAAAACCGTCGTTGAATATAGCGAGTTCTCAATAACTGTCGCGAAATTAGCGACAGCAGTTATCAACCGTCGCTAGTAGCGACGAATTTTGTCTTACCATCGCTAATAGCGACGGTTCTTGACGGTTTTATAAAACCGTCGCTATTTGCGACTGTTTATTTCAGAACCGTCGCTACTGGCCACGGTTTTTGCAAACACCGTCGCTATGGTTCTATATATACCGAGGCTCGCGAACATTTTTTTCAACGCTTTTCGCCTTTTTTTCTCTTGTAGTAGCGAAAATCTATCGATTTTTTCAAAATTTTGGTTTTGTTTATTTATACTAACATTTTTTCGTATTAATTTTGTAGATTTGCTCGTCGGTGTGATCTTCCAACGTTCCGTAGATCTGCATATCTTCGCGCACGTCAGGTTTTTAAAGCGTTTTCTTTATAGAAAATTTAATTTTATTTTTTTGCGTAGTATTTTTATTTATGAAATTTTGCGTAGTATTTTGTTTAATAACCGTCGCTTCATCATTATCTACGGCTTTTTAAAAAATAACGTCGCTTATTATAGCGACGGTTTCTGACTAAAACATCGCTTCTTATAGCGACGGTTTATGTCTAAACCGTCGCTTATTATAGCAACGGTTTCTTTATAACAGTCGCTTCATTTAGGCGACGGTTATAAACCGTCGCTACAGGAAGCGACGGTCTTCTTAAAAAAACAGTCGCTATATTAACGACGGTTCTTGAAAAACCGTCGCTAGCTATTGAAGGCGACGCGGCCTCCCGTGACGGACCTATAAACCGTCGTTAAAACCGTCGCCTAATCTTTTGGCGACGGTTTATACCGTCGCTAACCTCTTTTTTTTTTGTAGTGTTAGCTTGGCGACTCATCCAGCCTTATGTTTTTTATGTTTCAATAATTATAATTGACACATATATTTGCGGTGGCATATCCGATTTTAGGCCGCTCCAACGAATGGTTCTTCTTCAGTCTTCACCACAAGAGATCGAAAGTATTTAAATTTAAAGCGAACGGACCGAATAACCGGTAACGGATACTAGAAGGCCACCGGAGCTGATAAATGTGTATATGATCGTAACAACGTTTGTATTGGATACAAGCGATCTTTAGCGCTTTAGGAAGGAAAACTACCAAAAGAAAAGAAAACTAATTGGCTCATGCACGAGTACGTGGTTGATCAGCCAGCTTCAAAACAACACAATGACGCTAATGACATGCTGGTAAATAAAAAATTAATGTTTCAATTCATCTTTTAATATATATACATACATACATATTATATATATATAAATCCGACACAAAACACAGCTGTCTGTCATCCATGAAAAGTATTACTTTTTATACTAAGAGTATTATTTTTTATTGTGAATATCGGTAGAGTTGACCGTCTTACAGATAAAGATTCGTGAGAACATCTCACAAGAGACTTACTCTAGAACAAACAAAAAATTTAATGTGTACATGCACTTCTAATGTCTGGTGTGCCTGTTTTTAGTGGAGAAACAAACCTGAAATTAAAGAGAATTTATGCCTTTTATCTGTGTTTCGTATGCTTTCGGTTTGATGTTCTATATATGTGTGTGTTGATGTGCTCACGTCATTTTTCTATTTGGGTAGTGATTTGTTTCAAGTTTTAAACTGTCGATTTTTGTGGTTTTTCGAAATTATTTATATAATATTTTGATTAAATTTAACGTTTTAAATAATACTTCACAATTTTTTAGATTGTTTACAACTTTAAATACTAAAGTTTTTATGATCAGTTAGAACTGATTTCAAATTTTATAAGTTTATATTATTATTTATTACATAAGAAGGTAAAGTAATAGAAATCATTCTCAATATCTGATTATTTAAAATAAACATTGATTGGTAGTTTTTTTAAAAAAAATAAAAATAAAAATAAAGTTGAGTTGTTAAGGGCTAACTGTAATAACTAATTTCAAAATATCCATCATTTCTCATTTATCTTTGGGATTGCACTCGGTTAAATTAGTTTGTATTCAACAATTACGTCGCTATTATGAAAAATGACATAATCTCTTGTTAACATAGGTTCTTATTCGGTTAAATAAATTGTTTACGAGAAGAAATGAATTAGGTTTATTTGATCGCGCGGATGGTGTTTGATTTTCCAAGTTGAGTTTTTACTCGCGTATCGTTTGATATGGAAAAGTGCTGCAGCCGCCCTGGGAAAGCCGGCAGCCAAAACTCATCCAGAGCATGGTTTCAATTTTCATGTGCAGAAGTTTCAACCATGTGGTGCACCAGCAAGCATTGATATACCCTCCACTAGCATTAAAAAATGCATGGAATACGCCGAATCGATCAGCAAAAAACATGAGCAAAGAGGTGGTTTTCCTCCTCTTCATCTGCCGCACAATCGGAAACATTTATGGGATACTTCAATCCTCGAGTACTTCTTTTGACTTGTTTTCCATACGTGAACGGAAAGATCCATAATGCTATCAATTAGTACATAACAATGACAAGATAAAACATGTAACAACGACCAAGTATCAGAAAAGCTCTTGCGGTCACTTGAGGTTGTTATACAGCAGGAAAAAATATCAGTAAATTTGCAAATGATTGAAAAGCTGAGAGCACATGCTTCACTTTAAATTTATACAATCAAAAGAACGCCCCTTTGGCTGTTGACAATCGAGGAAACACTCATTTACAAGTTAACAGTCAGTGGTCTCCAAGATGTCAGCATTATGGCCAACTACAACCCAAAGAATGATTAAAATGTTATTTCTAACAGCTGAGTGGCCAAGTGAAGAAGAAGATGAGGACACATAATTTACAGTCAGAGCATTCCACAATTAGCGAGCCGAGAAAGCACCCGGCAGAGAAGAAAAAGTATGCCTCAATTTTAGCAACTCTTTCCCGTCCCTGGAAAACTGCAAAGACAGATAATTATAAGATCATAAATACATGAGCGGAGCTATGCAAATTTATTTTATTAGATGACTCACATGCGAATCCTGTTGCCATTTATGAAGCAAAGTACTTCATCAATTCAGCGAAGTTACCGTCATCTGCTGAATTATCATCGACAACAAAGTCGAAATCAATAGTATCTAACGAACTTGTGCCATCAAAGGGAAGATTAAATGGACTGTACGCCTGCTAACTCAGATGACAAGCTATTGAGAGAAGTAAACTGTGTGTCCACATGCCTATCTGGATCGTTTGGAAATGCGTCTGGCATCAACCGTGGGAACCCTTCTCCAGAAATATCATTTCCGTTCCTACGCAACACTGGTAAAGGGAAGCCAGAATCCTCTGGTCTGTATCGCACCTCACTGAATGCTGGGTCAGACATCTGTCCTTGATGGCTTGATCCAACTGTTATTGATGGATGATACAAGTAACCAGTCGATACATCATGCAGCTGGGAATTTTGAGGAACAGTTGAATCTTGCGGTCCTGGAAGCCAAATAGAATTTTGGAGACCATGATTCAACCCTGCATCTTGGGATTCATTATCTGAAGGCACACTCCTTATGGAGGCAGCATTTGAAGAAGAAAATGAGTAGAATAAGTTAATATCAGGTGCTTCTAAGCAGGCATTGTCCTGAGCATTGTCCTCATGAGGCCTCATGGTTGTTCCACCATTTTCTGGCTGCCTCTCACTGATCAATAATCCAGATAGTGACTCATTGTGGTTTCTGTTCATCACCATGCCATCAAGATCCTCATGTTGATGCTCACTGGGAGATGGCACTGTCAGTTGTTCAGCACAGCCTGATTTCGTGATTTTTCTTTTTTGTGGATTTTCATTAACAGAAGGTACTCCCAGTTGGTTAACAAAGCCGGATTTTGGGTTTTTTCTTTTCCGGGATCGTTCCCCTGCATGCTGTTTATTGCCAGGTTGAGGTGTAACACGAACAAGAGGCTCAAAAGGTAATCTATCTGTAGATTCATTTCTCCTAACATCTCTAGAAGAAACGGATCCCATGCCATCAACATCGTCGACATCATAATCACTGTCACCGTCAACAGAAGGTTTTTTCTTACTTGCACGATCTTTGGAAGGTGCCTCAATTATGCTAGATGATCCATTGTCACTACTTGGATGCTGGACAAAAGACTCCTCCCTGATCAAAACACCTAGCCATATCGAGCTCTCTTTAGAAGTCATCTTATCCTGTAAACACTTGGACTGCCTAACTAGCCTCCTTATCCTTGTGATATCGGGGGACATATGCTTTATAACAGCAGTCAGCACCCCAACTTTCCATATCTTCTTCAGATCATGCGGCTTCTTATACAAAGGAGCCTGACCCTTAGGTAATCCCAGTCTAATCCACCATTCCTCATTCCCCGTCGGCCACCAAGGTGGAGGGACGCCCTTCTCGAGTGGATACTTACGCTGTGGCGGAATGCAATGTTGCATCAAGGCAGATAAAAGAGATCCAAGCGTGGCATCTTGCAAATCTTGAAGGACTCTTTGTGAATTACCATTTTGACCACCACTCCCATCTTCTATGGAAAGGCAGTCGGCCTCATGCTTAGCAATGGCCGCAGGACCGTTCTTGTCAAACTTCACCTTTTCTTTCCACCACGCTCTGACATTTTCTGATGCACCACTAACTGGCTTGCCCTTATCCGGAATAATGCCATACACAAATCCACGAGCATTGCAGACTTCTGTGAGCTTCAACATGTATTTCAAAATGCCATCTTGAGCGCGAGCCATCTTCTTTCTGCGTGCCTGATCCGTGGAGGACTTCGCCTTCTGCTTCTCTGCAGCTTGCTGTAACTCAAGCTTCTGTCTTTCCTTAATCCTTTTGAGCCTGACTCGGTCCTTCCATATTCGCTTCTCCAATTCTTCTTCATCAATCTCTTCATCGCTAACATCTTTCTCATCCATGTTAACAGCGGCTCGTATGTCATGAACCTCGATATCCGAACTATTTCACAATGTATCCCCATAAAGTTGAACAGGAACAGTCAATAACACAAGAATACAAATTAAACTTCAGCACAAATCTTCCTTCCCTGACTAATTCAGTAATAAACAAATCCACCATCAAATTTTTTTTAAACGAAAAAAGAGAACGGATATTAATACCTATAATACCAAACTGATGAGATTAACATATATTCGATCGTGAATTTTCAAGAAAAAAAAATACGAACCGAAAAATATTATAGAAATCAGTAAAAATGAAAATTTTTATTAAGTCAAAACAATAAATGACTGAATCATCTCTCTACAGCAGTAATGTTTACACTTGACAGAATTGATGCAAACCCAGATCATCTGTTTTATAAGCGCTAGTACTAAAGCAGTTCCCGGGGAAAAAATAAAAAAGATACGGAACTGAACAGAGAGAACGGTCTGCGAAGAAAATCAATCAATCAATCAATCAATCAGACCTGATATCCACGCCGATATCTTCAATGACAGCCATAAGAAAAATGATCTCTAATATATTCCCACAAAACCCAGTCGAGAATTTGGGGTCTTGGAACAGAGGAAGTAAATCAAAACTGGGTATCCTTAATTACATGGTGATGAAAATCATTAACAAAATGAAATATATAAAAATATATAAAAGAAATGAATGCGGTGTAGAGCGACATTTTTTGTTCCGAATTATATCAAGCAAAACCCAAAATGGAAGAAGCGAGTCGAATTTCGAGGAGACGTCTCTCATTAAGTCAAATCTTGATTTTATTAATTTTCAAATTTATCGGATGAATAAGTTAAAAATTCGAGCCAAACCAAACAGGTACCTGATAATCAATTAATCTCATGAATGTGGAGACAATTCTAATCAAAAATTTAAAAATATATAGTTATTCCAGTATTCACAATCAAAAGTTCAAAACCAATAATTTTATACGTCTCCACAATATACTGTTTATTATCTATATTATATTATATTCGTCCTTTAAGTAATAAATCGAAAACGTCCAGATACAATGGACTTGCATGGAATCTGTTTGGCTGCCACGTGGCGATCGATTAAATATTTGGCCGAAAAATGTGACCATCTCGTTGGTGAAGCCCAACAATATTCATTAAAATTAGTGAAGCCCAAGTCCATTTACAAGCTAGCCCAGGAATATATGGTTTACGGAAATGTTTTGAGAAAATGAAGTATTTAAAAAATCGACTCTTCATGATATGTAAGTCAGAGTAACATAATACATGTAACATTACGTTTTTTTTTTAACGAACGCATGTCATTTTTTTGAAATAAATGTAATGTAATAGGAAGGTTTGAAATTAATTTGAATTCAACGTGGCTCATTTGGTCTACCAAACGATAGCAAAACGTAACTTGTACCATAAATTGACCGATCCAGCAGGTTTGATACTAAATTTATTTAATTTTTTAACTCAAATTTTGTTGTAGTTATTTGTGATCTATGCTCGCCTATCGAGTTTAAAATTAATTTAAAATATCATGTATGTGTTAAAATTTTACTATCGCACATATGATATAGGGAAAAAACTTATGTGAGACGATCTCAATAGTCGTATTTTGTGAGATAGATCTCTTATTTGGGTCATCAACGAAAAAGTATTACTTTTTATGCCAAGAGTATTACTTTTTACTGTGAATATCGGTAGGGTTGACGCGTCTCACAGATAAAGATTCGTGACCGTATCACAAAAGACCTACTCGTGATATAATATATTAAAATTATTTTCAAAACGTGTCTTAAATTAATTCGTGAAACATTCATGCGAATGAGATTATATTTTGTATATATAAATGAGAATTTACTTATTATAGCCACAGCATAGATACAAATACAATATTTATTGTAGTTAAACAAAACGCAAATAAATAATATTGCCAATAATTTACTATTTTTTATTTAAAATTTTAAAAAATGTTTGGGACCGAAGGAAAATACTAAGCAACAAAGACAAGAAGACCGCTACTATTTTAAATTACCAGATTGGATTCATCAAAATGCTGAATCTAATACAGGATATGCCCCTGTAAAAATTAACATCACACGGCAGAATGGTTAGGGTTTTGAGAATATCCCTATTCAAATATTCAGCATCTTATTTCTTATTATCTATAATTGAAGTATCCGATGTGCTGCGGAAAGATTTGATCTTTTCAATTCAATGGATAGGTCGGGGAAAAGGAAAAAAAAAAAAACAGCAATGTCACACGTTGCCTTTTTCTATCTAGGAAGAGTTTACCTTTTCAAATCTAGGAAACAAATTCCCATTATTAATTTTCATGCTACATATTTTTTATATTTGCAACAATAAACAAAAATTGTCCTTGCTTTTAAAAAAAATTTGAATTCATTATCATCAGACGTAGGGATTGAAAAAATATCGAAATATCGAAAAACCGTACCGAAAAAACACCAAACTTACCGAAAAAATCGGTATACCGAAAATTGATACCGTATCGAAATTTTCGGTATCAGTATCGGTATGAAATATTTTTTTTCGGTATTTCGGTTATTATTACTTTTTTAAATTTAAGTTCGGTATACCGACAAAATTTTCGGTGTCGATATGGTACCGGTATAAATTTTTTTTATACCGAAAATTCGGTATATCAAATTTCCGGTATGGTATACGTTACCGTAGTTCGGTACGGTATACCGTACCTTACCACCCCTGATCAGATGAGAAAAACAAACAGGGAATACCTGTACTACCCTCAATCACGGGGACTCTTTTGGAATAAACGATAAATAGGAAAATGTTCAGACACGTATGGGTACTTGGAATTTGTCCACCCAAGGGTAGAGAAGAAGATAGCGTGTCTTTTAGTCACACCAGCTTGTAGCCTCACTCCGAATGCTATATAAACGCGATATATTGCTGCATGTTTCTCTCAAGACCCGCGGCCAAGTGAAGGCACTGTACATACCACAAATTCAGATTAAATTTATAAAACATAATACCTTTTTCCCACTTCAAAACACCAGGTCTGCCAGTTTTCACATATTCTACATCATTTTGTTTCTGCATGCAAGATCAACCTTCCAATGGGAGGCCACCAAAGCGAGAAAATATGGAATTTTATGTATAATAATTTATAAACTTGAAGTTTTGGCCTCTTAGTTCCATTGGATCTGTCCCCGTAGGCTATTGCATGCATTCTTTGTAATGATCATGTGTTCATGTTATTATATGCTTTTTAGCTAATTTGACAAGATTTTACAGACTTGCAGAAAACCGGCCATTGGAGATAATTAATGGACGGAGGATCGGTGATTGATGACCAATTCTCGAAGCTACACCCGAGCTTTCCTCCAAAGACGAGGATTGCCATAGTTGGAGCTGGACCAAGCGGGCTCTCTGCTGCTTATGCACTCTGTAAACTGGGATACTCTGATGTAACAGTAATAGAGAAACATCAGTCACCAGGTGGCATGTGTGAATCAGTTGAAATCGAAGGTGAATAAAGCAAGAAAATCTTTGAGACAGCAAAAGTTTGCGAGTGAATATGTGTAATTTAATGTCTTATTACAGGAAGAATATATGATCTGGGAGGTCAGGTCCTTGCTGCAAATAGTGCTCCTTCAATCTTCCACTTAGCTGGAGAGGTTGGGGCTGAAACAGAGGAAATGGACACTCATAAATTTGCCCTTATTGATTATACAACCGGAGCTCTCAAAGAAATGAAGTTAGTGGAGGATTACGTATCTGTAATCTCTCTTACTCTGAAACTCCAGGTTGGCAAATCAGGAAACATGATATGCACATATTTTAATCTGACACTGGACCATTTTGATTGAAGTTTTGTTTCTCCAGGATAAAGCTAAGGCATCTGGTCGAATTGGAGTCCATGCAGTGAGTAACATTGCCCCAGATTTGGCTCCCGAATATCTAAAGGCTCAAGGCTTTCAATCCGTTCCCAGGTCGGTAATATACGGATACACTGCATCTGGATAC
The DNA here is from genome assembly GCF_025594145.1 of Primulina tabacum. Classification (NCBI taxonomy): domain Eukaryota; kingdom Viridiplantae; phylum Streptophyta; class Magnoliopsida; order Lamiales; family Gesneriaceae; genus Primulina; species Primulina tabacum. The sequence continues at coordinate 432,726 of NC_134551.1, forward strand.
GGATTTGTCGAAGACATGCCTTATGCATACATTCACGAGTTCACTAGGACTTCAATGGCCGGAAAAATCCAGCGGTTCAAGGGAGGTTACACAAGTCTTTGGAAGAAGCTGAGTGAACGCCTGCCCGTAAAATACCACTGCAACGCACTAGTTCAATCGGTTAACCGGGATTCATCTGGCATCAAAGTTGAAATTTTAACTGAAAACAAAGAAGTACAAGTCATGGATTTTGATAAAATGATTGTCTCTGGTTCTTTTCCCTTCAACAGTGGAAATACTTACAGATCACCTTCCCAGAATAAATCAGGTTTGCTTAGTCAAATAAGACAAAAAGCATTCGAATAGTTTCCTCCCTATCATATAACTATTTCCTCTGCGCAGAAACTACCAAAGATCAGTATGGATTTCAGCGAGCTAGAAAAAGAGTTGTTTAGTAAAGTTCAAACTGTTGACTACTACACCACTGTCTTGAAGATAAAAGGATTGGAGCACATTCCAAAGGGTTTTTATTACTTCGACAAGTTCATGGAAGATCCTGCATCAATGGGAAACCCTGTAGCGATGCAGAGATTTTATGGGGACACGAATATTTTCCTGTTCTGGTCCTACGGGAACTCGGCAGATATCCAGGGAACCAGGGTGGCGGAGCTAGCTATTGATGCAGCTAAACGAATTGGAGGCGAAATAGAGGAAATAATTTTACAGCGGAAATTCAAGTACTTTCCTCATGTCAGCAGTGAAGGTATGCTTAGCTCACCAAAAGATTAAACGTTAATAGGCATTCCCAGAAAAGCTGTAATTATTGGTTTTGATTTTCTGAAAACAGAGATGAAGGACGGGTTTTACGATAAGTTAGAGTTTCTACTGCAAGGTCAGCAAAATACTTACTACATTGGCGGGCTCATGGCATTTGAGCTGACAGAGAGGAACTCCAGTTATGCCTTCGAGCTAGTCCGCGAGCATTTCTCGAATAACAATCTGGAACCAAGCTACCCCTACGTAAATGTAATGATCCCTGAATCACGTTTTATTGGAAAATAATAGTTTCAGCATCGATTTCGTTACATTATTTGTTGCAAAAAAAAGATCTTTTTGATAACTTCATGGTATGTTGCTACAGAGATTATTGACACTGAAACCAAAACATGGGGGGATAGTTCCCAAGCAATTGGATGAGTCGCCTGGTGTCAAGTTTCCATCTCTTTCCTCGCTTGATGCCTACCTGCAATATTGGGGAACTCACAGTGTCACTCAGATCAAGGCGCTATATACTTGGATCAATGAAAAGGGATTGGTTGTAGCACAGAGAACATATAAAGAACTTAACTCCAATGCTACGGAAATCTCCAAGAAACTGTTGATAAGCCGTAACCCAATCATCAAGACGGGCGATAGGGTTCTCTTGGTCTATCTCCCAGGTCTAGACTTCATTGACGCCTTCTTCGGGTGTCTGAGAGCAGGAGTCATACCAGTTCCTGCAATTCCTCCTGATCCATCTCAAACGGGCGGACAAGCACTTCTTCATGTTTCTAACATCACAAAAGCATGCAATGCAGTTGCCATTCTATCAACAGTCAATTACCACATCACTGTGAAGGCCGCTTCTGCTCGAAATATTATATTGCTAAAAGGGAAGAGTAAATCATCTCCATGCTGGCCTGATCTTCCCTGGTTGCATACAGATTCTTGGTTGAAAAAATCCAAAATTTCTGATCCTTGCAGTCATACAGTTGAGCTATATGAACCTTCAACGCATGATTTGTGCTTCTTGCAATATACATCAGGTTCAACAGGTGAGGCCAAAGGCGTCATGATAACTCATGGTGGGCTAATTCACAATGTAAAGATGATGCGAAGAAAATACAAGAGCACATCAAATACAGTGCTTGTAAGTTGGCTGCCTCAGTATCATGATATGGGACTGATCGGGGGACTTTTTACAAGTATGGTAAGTGGTGGATCCGCAGTTCTGTTTTCTCCTCTAACATTCATAAGGAATCCTCTCTTGTGGTTGCAAACTATAACCACCTATCATGCTACTCATAGTGCCGGCCCCAATTTCTCCTTCGAACTCCTTATTCGTAGGTTAGAGGCCAACAAAACACAACAATTTGATTTGTCTTCCATGGTTTTTCTCATGGTTGCTGCTGAACCAATTAGAGCAACAACGATGAGAAAGTTTCTTGAATTTACTCAACCTTTTGGATTGTCTCAAGAAGTAATGGCTCCAGGTTATGGATTAGCAGAGAACTGTGTATATGTATGTAGTGCATATGGAGAAGGTAAAGAGATTATGGTCGATTGGCAAGATAGGGTGTGTTGCGGATACGTTAATCCAGATGCTGATGCTGATCCTGATGTTCATATTAAAATTGTTGATCCAGAAACAGGCAAGGAACAAGAAAATTTCGAAAAAGAAGGGGAGGTCTGGATTAGTAGTCCTAGTGCTGGAGTTGGGTACTGGGGAATGGAGGAGTTGAGCCAAAAGACATTCAGAAATGAGTTGAATGATGCTGGAAAAAAATACACAAAGACTGGAGATTTGGGGCGAATTATAGATGGAAAATTATTCATCACAGGTCGAATCAAAGATCTTGTGATAATTGCAGGGAAGAACATATATTGCTCAGATATTGAGAAAACAGTTGAAACCTCGTGTGAACTTCTACGCCCAGGCTGTTGCGCTGCAATTGGTGTTCCAAAGGATATTCTTTCGTCAAAAGGAATATCAGTCACTGAAATTTTTGATCAAGTTGGATTGGTGGTAATTGCAGAGGTACGCGATGTTAAGTCAATTCCTAATGAAGTTATTAAACAGATTCAGACCTGTGTTGCAGAGGAACATGGGATAGTGGTTGCATCCATCGTTCTGATCAAACCTAAGACCATTAGCAAGACGACATCAGGAAAAATCAAGCGATTTGAATGTCTCAAAAGGTATGCTGATGGAACTCTGGATATTGTTGGTCAACTAACTACTGGAGAAAAGTCACAGCCCCAGATTGGGATTAGTGGAGCAGCTCCTCAAGGCAAAAATGCTCACCCTTCGACACATTCAAGTATTAGCAAGACGGACATAAGAAATTTTTTGATGGAGCTGCTCTCTCAAATGACTGGAATTTCTATTGCCAACATCTCCACGTCTGGAAGTCTTGTATCATATGGGGTTGATTCCATTGGTGTGGTTCGTGCAGCTCAAAAGCTTTCAGATTTTCTAGGAGTGCCTGTTGGTGCAATTGACATTTTTACTGCCACCTGCATCAACGACTTGGCGAACTTTGCCGAAAATCTTTTAAAGAAGTCTCATTCTCAATCAGCCCCTGAACTGCTGCATTCTACAAAGATGAAGTCAAAAGCAACCACAACAGTTATCGAGCCTTCTTTGTCTACTAAGCTGGCAATTTGGTTGATGCAACTTGTAGGACTTGCATATGTTAACTTCTTGATATTATTTCCTGCATACATATCCATTTCCAAATTTACACGCTGGATGTCCACAAGCCACACACAGATGCAGCTCAATACTCTCTTCGGTTACTTCCTTCCTTTGGTATGCGCTCCTCTTTCTTGGATGCTATGCATTTTCTCCACATGCATCTGCATAGCATTTCTTGGCACTCCATTTCTGCAGCCAAGCTATGCATTAGATCCAGAGATTTCAATCTGGTCAGCTGAATTTGTCAAGTGGTGGACACTGTATAAGGTTCAAGAGGTCTCTTCAAAAGTTCTAGCAGTTCATCTGAGAGGCACCGTGTTCATGAATTACTGGTTTAGGATGCTAGGAGCCAAAGTTGCATCCTCTGCATTAATTGACACCACAGACATCACTGACCCATTTTTAGTTTCAATTGGGGAAGCAGCAATAATTGCAGAAGGCGCGTTGCTTCAGAGTCATGAAGTGAAAAATGGAGTATTGAGTTTAAATCCGATCAAAATTGGTTCAAGATCTTCAGTGGGCCCATATGCTTGTCTTCAAAAAGGCGTGGTGGTGGAAGATGGAGATGAAATACCTGCATTGGGTTCTGGAGGAGGAAACTACAATGGAGATAATATCAGAAAGGTTAGTCTCAACAAGCATATTTTCTTAGTTAGTTCTGCTGTAGAATGTAGGTTGCATTTTCATCCATTTTTTAACATAAATAAATGAACATATATAGAACCCCAGTTCAATTTTATGCCAAATTTCGAAATACAATCTCATTATATTAGTCCAAAAATAAATCTGATGAGATGTTAACTTGGAATAAAAGATCGCTTGTTAATTCACTAGTTTGCCAACCACAAGAGAATGTCTTAGAAAGTAGACGCAATAACAGAACAGCCGTCGCACTTATGTTCTGTATCACACTCATTGTCTATCAGCTTCAGTCTTTTGCTCCCACTTCTAATAGCATATAACAAGCATGTACTTGAAACTTGAAATCTAAATTATACTTGAATTACTAGTGGGTTAATGTGTTTTTGATTTAGAGAAAACTGACTTTCTTTATCTTCTCATTGACGACAGGGTGAAATGGTACAACAACTCGCTAGCCAAAGGCCAGAGAATTATGCACCCATCTTTCACTTATTTGGCATCTACGCAATTGGCTTTCTGAGCAGCTTATCAGCTGCCATATCTTATTTCATCTACCTCTGGATACTACAAAAGCCTCCAACACCTCATCACTTTTCATTTTTCTGTTTATCTGGAGCGTTTCACTGGTTTCCTTATACGATTGTCGCTTATACAGTGACATTTGATGGGGTCTACTCAAGCCCAACCATTTTTGCCATCTCCATAGCCATGGCTTACACAACTTATGGCCTCATCCTCAGTTTCTTAACCTGCTTTCTGAAATCATGCATATCAGGACATCGAGATATGCAAATTACACCCATTAGAAAGTGGTTTCTCCACCGGATTGTGACTGCTTGCCACCTAAGATTTGCGAAGTTTCTTTCTGGAACAGAAGCTTTCTGTTCCTACTTGCGCTATATGGGTTCTAAAGTTGGGAAACATTGTTCGCTTAGAGCCATCAATCCTGTGTCAGACCCAGAACTCATTTCACTTGCTGATGGTGTACATTTAGGGGATTTCAGCCGCATTATCCCCGGATATTACTCCTCCAATGGGTACATTTCAGGAAAAATAAACGGTACAAGATAATTCAGTTGTAGGGAGCCATGGCCTAATCCTACCCGGTTCTGTCCTTGAGCAAGATGTCATTCTCGGGGCACTTTCAGTGGCTCTAAATGATTCAGGTCCTCCAGACAGGTGGTGTTTTTGTTGGTTCTACAAATCCAGTCATGGTCAAGAACACCATTCACTCTTTCGATGATAGGATAGAGGAGATGGACATGAAATATAAAAAAGTCCTGGGAAATCTTGCAGCAAATTTTGCTGGATCAACCCTCAAAGTAGGTTCAAGATACTTCCACCGGATTGGTGCCACTGGGAAGGGCTTTATAAAGTTCTACGATCAAATACCAAATCTGCCTGATCATCTAATCTTCTCCAGAGGAAAGCATTACCCCATTATCATGCGCCACAGTAATTGTTTAAGCTCAGACGATGATGCACGACTTGACCCTCGGGGAGCAGTAATAAGAATCCTTTCAAATGATCCAAAAGAAAAGTCACCACTGCTAGATTTGATCCTGAAGACAGGGAATGCATTTCATGCACGAACTATCGGCGACTTTGCCGCGTGGCTTGTCTGTGGAGCAGCAGCACGAGAAGAACATGTGAAGCACGCTCCTCATATTCGAGATGCAATGTGGGGATCCTTAAGGCAAACAGAGTCATATACCGTGCTTCATTATTATTCAAACATCTGCAGGCTGTTCAGATTCAACAATGGACAAGAAATGTATGTGAAATTCAAGCTGAGGCCCTTTGATACAAAGTTTGGTGAAGACACTGGAAAGGTGGAGCCTAAGGGTATACTTCCACCAGAAACAGGAGCAATCCCAAGAGATGAGAATGACAAGCGTCCTTTACTTTTCCTTGCCGATGACTTCAAAAGGCGTGTAAATTCTCCAGAGAGAGTACGCTATGTTCTTCAATTGCAGATCCGGCCAGTCCCAGATGATGAAATGGCACGTGAGATAGCACTTGATTGCACCAAGCCATGGGATGAAACTGAGTTTCCGCACTTTGGCGTGGGAGAGATTACCATTGATCAAGTGCTCACCATAGAGGAATCAGAAGAGCTGGAGTTTAACCCTTATCTCAGATGTAATGAAGTGGATGTAATCCATGCTTCGTCATGCAATCAAAGTGCATCAATGGATCATGGACGTTCAGTAGTTTATGCAATATGCCAACATCTGAGAAACAAAAAGCCTCTTCCTGAGGCTTGGAAGATTTTCTTGAATCAGTCTGATGTTAAAGTTGACCTCACAGGCTGTCCAATGGCAGCATCACTGCAAAAAAAGGTTTCCAAAGAAGTGACACTGGCAAGGCCCTGGTATGTGACTTTGTGGCTGATGTCTGGTCAGCCATTTATACAAACTTTTCTCCCTTATTTTCTGATTGGATTGGTAATCTTTGCTCCACTGAATTGCATCTTCTACCTTAGTAAGATCAGCAAAATACAAATGCAATGGTTGCTGCCATTCCTCTGGATATGTTCAGGCATCCTAGCAGGACTTCTTTGTGCTGTGACCAAATGGATTCTGGTAGGGCACAAGAAAGAAGGCGACATCGAGCCAATTTGGAGCATAGGGATATTCATGGATACTACTTGGCAAGCAATAAGGACACTGGTAGGGGAATATTACATGGAAATGACAACTGGATCATTTTTCTTTGGAATATGGATGAAGCTATTGGGTTCAAAAGTTGCCTGGGACAGAGGTGTTTATGTGGACAGTATTGGTGCTGTGTTAAATCCTGAACTGGTTGAAGTTCAGGAATATGGTTCTGTGGAAAGAGAAGCTTTGCTCTTCGGGCACATATACGAGGGTGAAGGGGGTAAAGTCAAGTATGGAAAGATTGTTGTTGGGCAAGGCGGATTTGTGGGAAGCAGAGCCGTGGCCATGCCTGGAGTGACCGTGGGAACAAGAGGTAGCCTGGGAGCTCTCTCCCTGGCGATGAAGGGAGAGTTTATCAACTAAGATTGGTCAGTTTTGGTTCTTTAGAATTTGTGGCACACATGATATGTAATTGCAGAGGTTTTAGTTAGGGATACAATATGAAAGTTTTTACATCATAAAGCAGAAACTTGTAATGTCCCTTGTTTTCTTTAGTTAAAATCTAACTAATGAAAATCAATAATGAGAAATTTCCACAATATGTAGCAACGTGCGACTAATTTCCCGATACAAGACCTGTAATTTCTTTCATCTGGCATCATATAAATATGAGGGCAGCAATCATAGAATACAGTATTAAGTGACAGCAGTGCATCTTATGGGAGAGGATAATGCCTGTAGCATTGTGATTTCAACTAGCATTTTTGCTGAGTTTGAAGAATCACCCACGCCCTTGCTGCTCCGCAAAGAAAAGGCTGGGTATGAAATCATGTTGATTATTTACAGTTATAATTATTATATGAAACATTATGGTAAATTATTTTGAAACTAATATTATATGTGATTTCGAAGTCGTATATATCAGCACGAAGCTCGCTTTCGGGGTTTGGAATATTCGGCAAAATGTTTAATGCATTGCTGACCAAAAGTCCAATATAAAATTGTGCAGATTCTTTCTTTCCCACTTGGCTTTCATTTGGAATGGGATGTAAGATTAATCCTACCAGACAAGACCATATTCAGGACATTGTTCCCAGGCTTTGTGAGGGCTGCCTGACTTCCAAGAACTGTGTCTTGTAATTCGAGACCCCTGATTTCATCGACAGTAATTCAATATTCTCCAATCCACATGTATCCCGGTGCAAATGCACTTGATTTTTCTTTACTAATTAATATATTGCAGGAGATAAGTTTGCGTGGCTTAGGGATTCCGAATTTGATAACTGCGAGTTTTATACTTAATTAGTGATAAGAATGAAAGTAAATTATGTTAGTTTTGGACAAAATTATATGTGTTTTTGTTTAATGTTACGCTTGTAGAATAAAAAAAAATTAAAGAATGGCCTACACGGTTCCGTCGGTCTATAGCAGGTGCGAATCGATGATGCATTAAATTAGTGAAAGGTGTGTGTTTAAGACAAGTTGCCCGATGTTTCATGTATGCCCACCATTGCTCGAACACCGATGCCTACAGAACACTAACAGAGGAAAAAATCAAGAAATTTATAGAGAGACCTGAACAGTTTACTCCTTGATTGCTTCCCAACCCAAGTTCCAGCATGAGGAGTGTCTTGGTTCGGAGATTCAGCCGACCCTGGCTGAAGATACATTAATAAAGGCATCATCAAAACAGTTTAGAAACACAGATAAAAAAAAAATGGAGTAGTGCCATAAGAGCTTCTAAATAGCATAATTCTCCATTTAATAGTATGTATGTCTTACTTTCGAACTTTTGATATCTTTGAATTAATAATTTTTCTTGTCTGAGCAAATTTGAAATTTGACCACTCCTACTCATTCCTTTGCCTTGATCATCAATTAGAGCATGTTCAATAGTGTGAAGATGTTACTACGACTAAATTGATAACTTTAAGCAATCATAACTTCATCACATTATTTTGCGAGAGTGAGATGATGTTATTGAGATGATGTTTCAATATTAATTTTGGCAAAAACTTGTGTGAGACGGTCTCACGGGTCGTATTTTGTTTTACAAATATATTATTTGGGTCATCCATGAAAAAAAAATATTATTTTTTATGCTAAGAGTATTACTTTTTATTGTGAATATCGGTAGGGTTGACCCATCAAAACAAGATAATATAAATTTTATTCATTTATTTCTTTTAAAAAAATAACATTAGATCCTCAAATACATGGAAACTAATTAAATTCATTATGTAGGCTGACATAATTTGAATTTCAATAATCTAAGTAGTCCATTAAATTTGTTTTATTTTTTATTTTTAAACATATTTATCTGAATTATTGATGTTAAAAATTCTCAATTCTAAATCAATAATTTTCAGTTGCACATCACTTCTCTCGTGGCGAATAAGAAGTAAGATATTTCAAATCCCAAAATGCATCAAAAAAACATGAGAAAATAAGGTGTGGATGTTAAACTCGGACGAAAGAATCCAACGTGGATAAGCTAATTATTGCTCCTTTTTTTGGCTCTTTCGAATTTGAGACTATCCCACAGAGTCGGTTTTTCTATTTACGATGAACTTAATATTCGTCACGTATATGATCTGATTCATATGAAAAATGAAAAATAAAAAAATATTATTATTTTTAATAAGTCGGATCGGATAATATATATTACTTATAAAATTCTTTCGTGATAAGATTTCGAGCTTTTGTATTCTCTTTTTTAGGTTTCTTTTGAGTACAAAAAAACTATTTTTTAGCCCGTTGCACAAAGCACATTATTTATATCACAAAAACTATTGTGAGAATGTCTCATTGATCAATTTTGTGAAACAAATTTTCTATTTAGGTACCTAATGAAAAAATATTACTTTTTATGGCAAAAATATTATTTTTTTTTGTAAATATGGATATGGTTGATCTGTCTCACGAATAAAGATCTGCGATATCGTGTTACAAAGACCTACTCTAATTTTTATATTTACATTTTTTTTATTATGCATATTATTCTATTGACAAATTTACATTTTTTTTATATATTTATACAGGAAATATAGCTGGAATAAGTCTTCTATATAAAAATAGCTTTAAATAAACCCATTTTTCGTATATTTCCTCTTTATATAACTAACGTTGGCACGAAGATTCCAAAGAATCAATATAAATAAATAATTCTCGCCGAGAGGGAACCCTGTCTATGCTGCACAAAGATTGTTACTCATGGTAATTTTTAATACAAGATGATAAATCAATCATATAATTCAAAATAAATACATATGGGGTCTACCAAATGATCAATTAATATCTTGTATTAAAACATGTCGGAAGTAGTACTCTCGTGTAACATAGGCTCTTTTATGAGAAGATGAATCAAAATCTTGGTACTTTTTCGGAATTTTTGTTTTAAAAATTTTTCTTATTTTTTTTAAGTAAAATCTCTACAAAAATTTATATTTATATAATAAAACAAAAAAAATATATTGGGAATTCAATTATATCAAAATTTCATGGGTTTTCACAATTTTGTTCTTGGAATTTCAGTGGAATAATTTTCGAATAAAACAAAACGGTCCTCGGCAATAATAATGATAAAAATATCTAGGCAAATACAAATTTTGTAAAGTCATCCCTCGTGGTCGCTATTTTCCAAAAAATTAGTGACCACACTACATTTTGAAATATATATATTACTTTTTTTATATTATTCTAAACTAAATAAAAAAATGCCAATATTTTTACTATTAAGAGTATATGCGGATCGAGCCTTTGTTGTAATTTTTATTAAAAGTTATAGTTAGTAGTAATAATGCAACGTTAATCTATTAACCCGTACAACACCATCCTAAGAGCAATATTTCAATTCTCCCAACATAGATAATTATTACTCTCAGAGTGCTATGATATTAATTAATAAATATATGATGAAAAATAACAGCAATATGATGGAACAAAATAATAATAAATCCAATAACATCCGAAACATTTTGAATAAATGTGTGCAAAACGTTATTCTATATAAATTATATGAGTATAAAAGGTTAATGCAGATAGTAAAACATACAAAGATACTCAAAAGTAAATAAATAAAACGAGTTTCAACCTGTATATAATATGCTTCTAAAGAAATGAATAAATACCAAAAATATATTTTAGCCTTCCCCAAAGAAAATTAATGAAGTGTAGATCTCTTGTAAGACGATCTCACGAATCTTTATCTGTGAGACGGGTCAACCCTACCGATATTCACGATCTCTTAGCATAAAAAGTGATATTTTCTCATGGATGATCCAAATAAGAGATCCGTCTCATAAAATACGATCCGTGAAACCGTCTCATACAAGTTTTTGCCATTAATGAACGCAGTTTGCAATGAAAACCAATTCACCTACGTTAGTTCCCTCCTGCAATATATTTATTAGTTATTACCCGTCTCCTTAATGAGTTTTTACATTTGGATGTTTATTAATTATCTTTTCCTACTCAATCTATCACTTTCAAAGTCATTATCAATAAGTACATAATTTCTCACACATTTTTTTTATATAAATTAGAGATGGATTTTATTTAAATTAGATTAATGGATAATGAAATTGATTTGAAGAACCTACTGTGTACACATGTTTTCGAATAAAATTATTAGATCGCACGTTTTCGTATAAAATTATTAGATTGCGTTTGGGTAAGGTTATTGGGATATGATCAAATAAGTCAAATGATAAATTTCAAATGGCTTCATTTTAAATAATTATAATTCATAAAAAAAATTTGTCAAACATATAAGTACTAATTAATTTGAAAATTATTTATTTCAGATAAATGTATTGTCTGCGGTGTTGGAACACCTAAAATAACATGCAGCAAAATAAACAATTTATCACACAAATAATTTACCTGAATAAATTAAGACACAAATAATTATGATGTGGTGACTTGGAGCAAAAGATTCATATAAAAAGGAATGCTAGTAAACAACACGAAACTAACTCTCTTAACATAGCGAGAGATCAAAGCGATTCATAACTTTCTATCAACAAAATAACCAAATTGTCGGCAAGTGTCATTCATTAATGATGGGGTCGGCCAAATAAATTGAGCAGATGTTTGTTGGAAAAAAAAATGGAAGACAAGTTTGAAAATTGCAATCGAAATGAAGACACGTTTTATACGCGCCTTCACACAGACAATGGGCTCTATAAATAGAGTTCCCCTCCCTTCATTTCAAATCATCACTTCTTCGAGTTTTCTCTCATCTTATAAGCATTTGAGTGCTTAGTTCTATAATATTTGTGAGGTGTTTTGTTCTCCTGTATTAAGAGAGTGTGTGTTTTCTTTGGAAACACAGTGAGTGGGTTGTACACCGTAAAATATTATAGTGGAACTCTTTTCATCTTGCCCGTGGTTTTTACCCTAATAATTTTTAGGGGTTTTTCACATAAATCTCGGTGTCCAGTTTATTCTTTATTTTCGGGTTTTATTATCTCAAATTCCGCACGTGGGATCAATAAGTGGTATCAGAGCTTTGGTTTAAAATTTCTTAAAATTCTGAGTATGCTCTGTGGTTGCAGCCTAGACTGATCTTCCACATCAGAAAATATTTTTTGAGATTTTTTATTTAAGGCGTGATTATTTTGTCCGGTCTACTAAAATTGTTGTAGACATAATGACGGGAAGGTACGAGATAGCAAAGTTCAATTGAAGCAATTTTATGCTGTGGAAAATAAAGATTCAAGCAGTTTTAAGAAAGGAGAATTGCTTGGCGACTATTGGAGATAGACCGGTGGAGATTACGGATGATAGAAAGTGGAATGAGATGAATGACAATGATGTTGTCAATTTACACTTGGCTATAGCAGACGAATTTTTGTCAAGTATCTCTGAGATAAAAACAGCCAAAGTTATCTGGGATACTCTGACAAAGATGTACGAGGTCAAATCGTTACACAACATGATTTTCCTAAAGAGATGTCTTTATACTCTTCGGATGGCGGAATCCTCATCGATGACCGACCATATCAACAGACTAAATACCCTATTTGCCCAACTCACTTCCATGGGACATAAAATAGGGGAAAATGAACGTGTGGAGCTTCTACTTCAAAGTCTACCAGATTCATATGATCAACTTATCATCAACATTACCAACAATATTCTTATGGGCTTTCTAAGATTCGACGATGTCTTAACTGCGATTCTCGAAGAAGAAAGCCGGCGCAAGAATAAGGAAGATAGGTTGGTAACTTCGAAGCAGGCAGAGGCTTTACCGATGATAAGAGGAAGATTTATGGACCGTGACTCCAGTGGGAGCCAAATACGAGGTAGATCAAAGTCGAGAAGTAAGAAGAAAAATATTTACTGCTTTAAATGTGGCGGTAAAGGGCACTTCAAGAAAGAGTACGAGTATCGAGAAAAGTTCTCAAGGAAATGTGGCCAGTACTTCAGGCAGGGGTGAAATATTATTCAGCGAAGCGGCAACAGTTGCTGAAGGCAGACACAAATTTTGTGACACATGGATTATAGATTTAGGAGCGACGTGGCACATGACGTCTCGGAGAGAATGGTTTAATCATTATGAACCAGTCTCCGAAGGATCTGTATTCATGGGAAATGATCATGCCTTGGAAATCGCTGGGGTCGGTACTATCAAAATTAAAATGTTTGATGGTACCATTAGCACCATACAGGAGGTACGACATGTGAAGGAACTGACGAAAAAACTTTTTGTCTTTGGGGAAATTGGATGACATCGGGTGCAAAACTCATATCGAGAACGGGATCATGAAAATTGTGAAAGGCGCGCTTGTGATTATGAAGGCGGAAAAGGTTGCTGCAAATCTGTATGTACTTTTGGGAGAAACACACAAAGAGGCAGAACTAGCTGTTGCATCAATTGGTTCAGGAGAAAAATTAACAGTGTTATGACATAGAAAGCTCGGACATATGTCAGAACGGGGGTTGAAAATTCTCTCAGAACGGAAGCTGCTGCCGGAACTTACAAAAGTGTCATTACCTTTTTGTGAACATTGTGTTACCAGTAAACAACACATATTAAAGTTTGGCACTTCTACTGCCAGGAGCAAAAGTATATTGGAGCTGATTCATTCGGATGTTTGGCAAGCACCGGTTGTATCCCTAGGAAGAGCGAGATACTTTGTCTCGTTCATTGATGATTTCTCTAGGAGATGTTGGGTGTATCCAATCAAGAAGAAATCTGACTTTTTCCAGATCTTCAAAGATTTCAAAGCGCGGGTTGAACTTGATTCTGAAAAGAAAATCAAGTGTCTGAGGACTGACAATGGAGGAGAATATATCAGTGACGAGTTTGATGCATATTGTCAACACGAAGGCATCAAAAGACAGTTTACGGCTGCTTACACACCTCAACAGAATGGAGTGGCAGAGCGGATGAACAGGACCTTGTTGGACAGAACAAGAGCTATGTTGAGGACTGCGGGTCTAGACAAGTCATTCTGGGCAGAAGCAGTCAAAACCGCTTGTTATATTATCAATCGTTCTCCTTCAGTGGCGATTGATCTGAAGACTCCGATGGAGATGTGGACCGGAAAGCCGACAGATTATTCTCATTTGCATATATTTGGAAGTCTGGTGTACGTTCTGTACAATGAGCAAGAAAGATCAAAGTTGGATTTGAAATCCAGAAAATGTATCTTCTTGGGTTATGCTGATGGAGTAAAGGGGTTTCGCTTGTGGGATTCTACTGTTCACAAGCTTGTCATCAGCAGGGATGTTATCTTCGAGGAAGATAAAGTAAAGGGAGACAAAGGCACACCGAATTCAGAAACTACTATATTTCAGGTGGAGAATAAGACAGACGAAGATCAAGTTTCTTGTGAAGCAGTACCAGAGCACGAAGAACAAGAACATGTTGAGTCTAAGGCTTCCAATGTGAGGCAGTCAACTCGAGACAGAAGACCACCAGGTTGGCTTTCAGATTATGTCACTGAAAGCAACATTGCATATTGTCTATTATCAGAGGATGGTGAGCCATCGAGTTTTCACGAGGCTACTCAAAGCTCGAATGTATCCTTGTGGATGATAGCAATGCAGGAAGAATTGGAGGCATTAGACAAGAATAAAACGTGGGATCTTGTTACGCTACCACGAGAGAGGAAAGCCATTGGAAAAAGGTGGGTCTATAAGATCAAGCGTGGATATGCAGAAGATCCATACGAAGGACAACATAGCTGATTTTCTGACCAAACCAGTGAACACTGATAAGTTTGAGTGGTGTAGATCCTCAAGTGGCTTAGCGGAAACATAAACAGCAGGGAATGACAAGATTGAAAAGATGTGTGGAGATGTGTTTGATTCTCAATCAAATCTCCAAGTGGGAGAAATGTCGGCAAGTGTCATTCATTAATGATAGGGTCGGCCAAATAAATTGAGCAGATGTTTGTTGAAATAAAAATGGAAGACAAGTTTGAAAATTGCAGCCGAAATGAAGACGCGTTTTATACGCGTCTTCACACGGACAAGGGGCTCTATAAATAGAGTTCCCCTCTCTTCATTTCAAATCATCTCTTCTTCGAGTTTTATCTCATCTTATAAGCATTTGAGTGCTTAGTTCTATAATATTTGAGAGATATTTGTTCTCCTGTATTAAGAGAGTGTGTGTTTTCTTTGGAAACACAGTGAGTGGGTTGTACACCGTAAAATATTATAGTGGAACTCTTTTCATCTTGCCCGTGGTTTTTACCCTAATAATTTTTAGGGGTTTTTCACATAAATCTCGGTGTCCAGTTTATTCTTTATTTTCGGGTTTTATTATCTCAAATTCCGCACGCGGGACCAACACAAATAACTACGGATGCAAATTCTTTGAAACTAAAACTCTGTTCAATAAACAATTCTCAAACAACACTTTGATTAGGTGTTGTGTTTGAGAGTCTCTAATACTTCACTGCAACACCACAACACAACGGGACTCGACCACTTGATTTCTTCATAACAACACCCATTTTTTTTTTGTTATTCATTCTCTCTCTCTTTCCTTTGCAGCATCTATTCTTCGATGTATGTATAAGTTCCCTTTGATCTAGAGGTGATTTCTTACATAGATACCTACAAAACATGAAAACTAGAATTTTGTCATGAAATAAACTTTTAAGAAGATCATATCTAGGATTAATATAAATCGTATCATTAATAGCATTAGTTAGAAAAACAAAACTCTTGTACTCGAATATTTACTTGAGTATTTTAATACATAATATTATAAAAAACGAAAATAATTAAGGAGTAAATTTTATCTTACATGCCATGCCATGCCATGTTTCCTTTCACATGCCATTGATTCATAAATGAGATAAAATTGGTAGTTGCAAATTTTAGATATTTATAAAATTCAAGAGTACCGATGGATTCAAACCTAGCAATAATTAAAAATTTTATCATATATTTACTGATTATGATCGTTAAACCTTATATTTTTAAAAAATATACAGAAAGAATTTAAATTTTCAATTTCCAAATAGTCTTTTTCAATCCACGTCAATTTTCGTGAGCTCAAAATATGAAAGAGGAATTTCTGTAGTATTTTCAAGCAATATACAACTCTATTTATAGAGCTTGATTTTTGAATACCAAAATATCAAAGCATCCAATTCCCTTGAAATTTTCTTTAAAAACTAGCAAATGTTGAGGCAAAATCTCAACTCATCAAAATCATGCACTTCTCGAACCTTAATGTCTCCGGCCGTTCACAGTCCTGGCCTCCTGTCGTTCGGCGCCTCATTTTCAGTCGGCGTGAAGGACTCAATCCCGGCAAGAAAGTCGAAACGAGGACTCAGTGTCCGCCGGCGTGCCTCTACCGGAGTAAAAGCCATATTCATGACGCCGAAGAAAACTGCTGCCCCTACAGTTAAAGCAGACATTACCGTGCTGCAAACTGTGGGCGGAGTGCTTTCGCATCTTGGCCTCTCCCGAGGGATGGACGACATAGCCGACTTAATGGGCAAAACCCTACTCGTTGAGCTGGTGGCTGCAAACGCCGATCCTAGTAAGTATATATAAAAAATAAATTTCAGAGGCTTTTTGGGGGCTCACGCATGCAGTATCTTAGCTTGCTCGTATTTTTATCAAAACCATAATGGAAACTACGGCTAATTTCATGTTTTCTTTATGATTCTTTGGTCCAAAATCGTTGTGACGTGTAAAAAAACATTCTTCCATTTTAGCATCCTCCCGAAGTTAATTTATCATTAAAAACTGAGCAAAGTACAAACTTAGTAATGTAAGATGTCTGTTTTTAGTTTGGTCTTTCAATTTGTCAAATTTTTTCCATGCAAATTACATGACTAAAACTCAAACAAACTAACTTACATGAATAAAATTACAATTTTTTTAAAGAGAAATTTATAAACATTTATTATAGCAAACATTAAGGAAAAATATATATAATTATCACGTTCAAAGAAAGTCAATTTTAGAGAAATTGGGCATGATAAAACTAGAGACTCAGTAACATAATCTATTCTTCTGTTCTATTTTATTAAGATTGAACACATGATGGTAATTATCTTTATGTGATATTAATATTAAACTTTTGTTTTTTGTTATTTTGTTTTTTTTTTTAAATTTCAAAACACACTTTTATTTCTAATTTTTATTATTTTAACAATTCAAATATAAATTTAGTCATTCCATAAATTTTCAAATTACACTTTAGTCCATCGATAATAATAAAAAAAATTGTACGCGTGTGAATAATTACTAGTATAAATTAAAGTTCCTAGATCGAGGAATTTTTTTTACGGGTTTAATTGTTTATTTTTTCTCTGTCTTTGTCCCTTTTTTGCAGTTTTTTATTTATTTATTTTTCGCAGGATTTAGTCACGAAGATTAGGGAGATTGTGCTAAGTACAGAGATATAAATAAATAAATAATACGTCTACTTATTCCCACCATGCAATGGGAGATGGGTTGAATTTAACTATTTAATAAAAATTATAATTAATAAATAATAGTTAATCATTAATGTTGCTGTTTAAATTAGTACTAGCTTATTTCCAGGAGCTAATACGTCAGGATCCATAAATAATAACTTCAAGACTATATATATTTTATTATGATGTAAATTTTATTATTTATTATAATTTTCTAGAAAATGTACTTGACACACAAATATAATGAAATCCTCTTGAACTTTTAGCTTGGTTTTGGCTTTTGATCCTATACTGCTATCATTAAAGTTTGGGTTTAATTCAACAAGTTATCATATTTTATTTTTGAAAAAATGACATCAGATAGATATTGCTGATATGTGACCAAATATCCGTGACATGTCAAATGCTAATTAGTACGTTTATCATTTTGACTGAAATAAAAATAAATGAAAAAATCAGACGACCAAAACTTTTACAAAAACCAAATCATATAGCACATGCATAGATAGATAGTCCTCACCCAACTATGCACATGGATTTGCAGAAACAGGAGAAGAAAAGGCCACAATCAAGTCATATGCACGTAGGACAGAAATTAAAGACAACAAGGAATACTACGAGACGGGCAATTTTGACATCCCCGAAGACTTTGGGGAGGTCGGTGCTATTTTAATCGAGAATGAACATCGCACAGAAATGCATTTGCAGAAAATCGTGATTAATGGGTTGCCTGCTGGCACGGTGGAGGTCACATGTGACTCCTGGATTCATCCCAAGTTTACTAATCCAGAGAAGAGAGTTTTTTTTACCAAGGTGATTATGTAAATCTACTAATCACACGTTGCATGCATAATCATTCTTCGGCTCTTGCTAACAAAAAAATTGAAATTAAATTTAAAAATAAAATAAAACAAAAATTTTACCATTTTTATTAAGTTTTTAGAAATATATTTTACATAAATATAAATTTTCATGCAAAAAAAAAAAGGAAAAGAAAAATAAGATGGTCATTATCGAAATTCTAAAAATCATAGTCGGATATTATTTTGTCTTTGTTATGACCCAAATGTATATTGGCACACGTATTGATTAAAACGTAAAAATTTGAAATCATTGATTTATAATTATTTTTTTATTTTTTATGTTATGAATTATATGATTATTTAATTTAAAAGTTTGAAATTTAGATAGATATTTTTATTAAGATATGGTAGATAGATCATATGCAAATTCATTAAAATAAGTCTAATATTTAATGTTCAACGAGGTAAAAATCAAGAATCCACAAATATTTTAATATTTTTACTTAGTTAAATACGAATTAATCTACTAGATCTTATAAAACCATTATAAATGATTATTGATATATGTACCCAAAGTAAATCTCACACGTAAATAATAATAATAATAATAATAAAATATATATATATATAAGTTTCTAGACACGTAAAACAACGCTTCATTTTAAAAATCTAACATAATTTTTTTAAAAAAATTGACTAAATAAATTAAAGAACTATGCCTCCCAAATGATATAGATGTATTTCAAATTAAATGGCATTCATAATAAAGTTTTCTTAACATATCATGATAAATAATTATTTTTATGGATGTAATTTATTATTTTTGTTGGCAGAAAAAAGTGATTTACTTGTCAAAATTTAACAGTTAATTTTAAAGATTATACTAAAAAGAGAGAAAACTAATTAACTAATTAAACATTAAATATATTGAAATCATAAATAATATATATTATAATTGAATGAGCTGTGCAGCCATACTTGCCAAGTCAAACTCCAAGTGGGCTTACAAGATACCGAGACAGAGAGCTCACAGTTCTGCGAGGCGATGGAACTGGCGAACGCAAGAAGGGTGAAAGAATATATGATTACGATGTCTACAACGACCTCGGTGATCCCGATATTAAACCCGAAACGGCACGCCCGGTTCTTGGCGGCGCAAAGCACCCCTATCCTCGCCGGTGCAGAACTGGTCGACCAAGAGCGAAGACAGGTGACAATTTTGTCAATCTTCCTTTGCAGTCCATCTGTTTGTTAAAATGCCGGGTTGGGAGTTTTTTTTTTTTTTTTTTTGCATTATCTGGTATTTCCAATGTGTAGACAGTTGACCCCTTTACACTCTTGGATTTGTGTGTACTCATATTGAATTTGTGGATTTGAATATGCAGACCCGTTATCCGAGTCAAGGAGCTCCACCGTATACGTGCCTAGAGATGAAGAATTTGCAGAGGTAAAGCAGGCTACGTTCTCAGCGAAAACGTTATACTCAGTGCTTCATGCGTTGGTTCCAGCATTGGGGGCTACCGCTATAGACCAAACACAGGGATTTCCATACTTCACAGCTATTGACAACCTGTTCGACGAAGGAATTCTGCTGCCAGATATTCCGACATCCGGATTTTTAAGAAACATTATACCTAGGCTCGTGAGGGCTCTCTCTGAAACCAGGAACAGTGTCTTGCGTTTCGAGACCCCTGAATTGATCGACAGTAATTCCATCATCTTGCTATCCATTTGTGTCTGAGTCTGTAAAAATATGTTTTTTCCTTCAGAACTTTTTATTAATGTTGCAGGAGACAAGTTTGCTTGGTTCAGAGATTCTGAACTTGCACGTCAAACTCTAGCAGGCTTGAATCCATGCTGCATCAAACTAGTCACGGTGCGTGTTTAAGACAAATCATCCAAATCTGCCCCTGTCTATGTATTTTTTTGGGGGCAGTTTAATTTATAGGCCTTGTGCAAAACACACACTAGGCTATTTTTCAAAATTTCCCCACAGTTCAAAGTAACAAGCTGACAAAGTTTTGCAGGAATGGCCACTAAAGAGTGCACTTGACCCCAAGACATATGGACCTCCTGAGTCAGGATTTACAAAAGAGATGGTAGAATGTGAAAGCAAAAGCTTGCTAACTTTTGATAAGGCAAGACTCGACACATTAATTAAAGCTTGATGTAATCTGGGACGATCCCAAGATATTATTGGCCGGGGCGAAGCTTGAAATTCAAGAATTAAGATTATTTCCTGACGTCAATCAATCTTGTTTTCCTCCCCCGCCCTGCATCTGAGCTTGATAAATTTTGTAACATTATTATTTGAACTTCATCTCTTAATATATTTATCTCATGCAGATTTTGAAACAGAAGAGGCTTTTTGTTTTAGATTATCACGATGTGCTCATGCCTTATGTCAACAAGGTAAGGGAGATAAAAGGGACGACTCTTTATGGATCAAGAATGTTGTTTTTCTTGACAGAGCATAGCTCGTTGTCGCTCTTGGCCATTGAGCTAACTCGGCCACCAGTAGATGGAAAGCCTCAGTGGAAACAGGTATTTGTAGAACCTAGTGATGCCACTGGCCTCTGGTTGTGGAGACTTGCCAAAACTCACGCCATTGCTCATGACACTGGTTATCATCAGTTAGTCAGTCACTGGTAAGTCCATATATACTACTGACATAATACCCCTACTCGTGTCGAATTGTGAAAGAGGAGTGAATGACTATAAAAGTATGTAATAGATTCTCCTTTGGTAAATTATTTTTGTAAAACAAAGAGCTCTATAGAGTCCCTGGAGCGTGACAATTAAAGAAATTGTTTGCGCTTCATTGTGGTACACTACTGTACCTTTGCGATTCTGATCACGCCCACGTTTAATTGCAGGCTTCGAACACATGCCTGCACAGAACCTTACATAATAGCGACAAATAGGCAACTTAGTGCAATGCACCCTATACATGCACTGTTGAAGCCTCATTTTCGATACACAATGGAGATAAATGCTTTGGCTCGTGAAGCCCTTATTAACGCTGGTGGGATCATTGAAAACAGTTTCTCTCCTGCCAAGTACTCTATTGAGTTGTCCTCTGTTGCCTATGACCTGTTATGGCGATTTGACCATGAGGCATTGCCCGCTGATCTAATTAACAGGTGAACAATTTGGCAATAATCATGTTATATGCGAATCAGAGTATAATCTGTGATTCAAATTAAATAATTTTATGAATTTAATCGTTGAATGATTAGGGGCATGGCTGTGGAGGACCCAACTCAACCTCATGGTCTAAAACTAACAATTGAAGACTACCCTTATGCCAATGATGGCTTGCTTATGTGGGATGCTATTAAACAGTGGGTCACAGACTATGTAACACACTACTATAAAGAAGAAACCGCTGTTGAATCGGATACCGAGCTCCAGGCATGGTGGACAGAAATTCGAACATTGGGGCACGGGGATAAGAAAGATGAACCATGGTGGCCGAAGCTAAAAACTTCGGCTGATTTGATCGGTATCATAACTACGATGATATGGGTGGTTTCGTGTCACCATGCTGCTGTAAATTTTGGCCAGTATCACTTTGGTGGATATTTCCCTAACAGGCCCACGATTGCTCGAACACCAATGCCTGTAGAAAACCCGTCAGAAGAAGAGAAAAAGAAATTTTTAGAGAGACCTGAACAGTTCCTTCTTGATTGCTTCCCATCCCAAGTTCAAGCAGCAACTGTCATGTCGATTCTTGATGTTTTATCCACTCACTCTCCGGATGAGGAGTATCTTGGAATGGAGGCGCAGTCGTGCCTAGCCGAAGATAAAGTTATAAAAGCTGCATTGGAACAGTTTAGAGGGCGACTGAAGGAGATAGAAGGAATAATCGATGCTAGAAATGCAAATACAGATTTGTACCATAGGGCAGGAGCTGGAATAGTGCCATATGAACTTCTAAAGCCGTCTTCTAGTGCTGGCGTGACAGGAAAGGGTGTTCCAAATAGCATCTCCATCTAATCATTTCGTGTCTTGATCAATGACTTTTAGCCGCTAAATAAAATACTCCCTATTTGTTTTCGTTTACCCTCTGTTTCTTGTGGTGATTGGGAGAACAATTTTCATTTTCTGGAAACTAAATGCATGGATGGATTCCTCTTTGGAAGATTGATTCAAACTCGTGAAGGATGTCATTCAAGAAAATTCTACGCCGGGCTACTCAAGAAAATTAAAGAACAACTCAAGAAAATTAAAGAACATAAATATTAATCCATCACCAGTTCAAATAAATACACCAGAATAATCAGAGAACAAAATCAGTAAACAAAACATGCAGAGAAGAAAGAAACAATTTTTACAAGATCGGATAGCCGATTGAAACTAAATACAAATCAAGAACATATGCATGGACTACAGTTCTCGCAGGGAATGCAGTTAAACCATCATTTGTTTGAAACTGTTAAACCGTGTGAGTAACTGATACTTCAAAATCAACAGAACCCGAATGAATTCTTACCTCGGGTTTCGATAAGAAACATAGAAGTGCTATTAAAATAGGTGGAGGACTGAGATGCCGGCCGCTTAACCCGTCAAATTACATGTAAACTTGACTAGGGTGGGTTGCGGGCATCCGTGTTGCTAACTCGTTTTGACAGATGCAATGGTGTGATCAAACATAATTATTTTTAAATGTAAATTTTTTTCCAAAATATATTAAAATATTTCATGTTGCTTCGAATTTCTAAATTTGTTCCCAACCATTTGCCTTGTAAAATCCAGGAGGAGAAGGATATTTACAGTTATTGGTGCTAGTTTATAAACTCAAATATCTCAATCCATCATTATTTTTTCTTCAATGAAATTCTTGCCAATTTTGAGAAATTCTTAGGATTTTTCCATCTTGTATCTGGAGTTACATTATTTCTTTTATTTTTATCGGAAAAAAATATTATAATTGAGAATAATATTTATATGAGGCGATTGTGCTTTCAAAATTAATGAACTGTTTCTTTTACAAATTATGAATTCATCTTAAAGTGAAATCAAACTTGGTATCAAATTGTTTTGTCCATTGGTTCTTTAGTTAAAGCAATTTTGTAAGTTAAAGAATGAGATCAAATTCTGGATTGTTAGTACATAGATCCAGAGAATTGTTGCATTGCTAAGTAAGAAAACAAGAGAAATGCCATTCAAAGATGAGGATCACTCTATTGGTAAATAATAACTTCTCATAAAACAAACTATTCTAATGCATCGAGGAAGAAATCCACGGCAAAAATTATGGAAAGAGAAGTACATTCATTTGATATCTCTTTCTCCTAATTTTACGTATGGAAATTAAGCATTACAGACCTACAAGATTACAAAATTCAATGAGAAGGCTGAAAGAGATGAAACTTACAATTTCAGAAAAAAAAATTTACGTAAAATTTCAAAAGTGTTTCATCCGAAATGGACAATTCAAGGAAGACCTCGACTATTCTGCGTTGGATTTGAAGAACTTGGAGGCCTTTGCCTTAACCCATTTTCCACAGCTTTCTCAGGCTCTACCATTGCTCCACTCAACTTTCCTTTACTCAGAGAAAGTGAATTAACAGAACCCACCAATTTTCTTGAATGGATTCTTCCTCCAGAGGGCAATAAATTCTCAATTCCATGGGACAAATGTTTTGCAAAACAAGGGCGTGGGTGTAATTGCAGAAACGTTACAAGTACATAAAGAAGAACAAAAGTTGTTCTTTGATTAATGATGTTTTTCATAGCTATGGTTTGAAAGAAATGAAGAAGCAAGGAATGTCATCATTGGTATTGCTTATAAAAAGAAGTTCAAGTGTGACTTCTTGGCTGTAGCCTCGTGCTTAAGTCTGACAAAGCATGTGTTTCCGTGTAAAAAGTAACCAGCAATTGACAATAAATTAAAGTTCAGATTCAAGACAAGATTGAATCAACTGAGTCAAAAATGTGAATCTAACTCGGCATTAAGAAACTTGTAAGATTTGATACTGATTTGACTACCGTTACCAATGTGCTAACCAATCTTTAAATAATCAAGAACATGTGTCAAGTGGCTTGATCACGAGGGAAGTCACATTAGTCACCTTATTATTATTATTAAATGTTCGCATGAAAATAAATAATCTTGAATTATGTTTTTTTTTTTTGACACGCGTTAAACTCAAACCCAAAACATATATTCTTATAATCGACTTGAATAGATTGATTGAAGACTAATTAAAAGTTAATTATCTCCTTTCATTGCAATTTACAACCGAGAACACCTACGTCAATGCCTAATCTCGCTCACTTAATTGAGTGAACTCCATTTTTCACTTCATTTGATATCAGTAATCTATTTAATCCCTTCAGTTCAAAAGAATCAAATAAGACTTTCAAATATTTAGGTACTAAGTTCGAGCTAGATAATATATAATGCATATGTGCCTGAATGATTCCATTTAAGTATGAACAAATTGCATATTCAAATTGAATGTGTAAAGAAAGGAATGTGAGCTGTATACATCAAATAATTAAATACAAGAAGTCGAGAACAGAGTGTAAAGATCTATGATAATTTGAATATTCAACTTTCTTGATCAAATGAAACTACAGACGAACCATCTTTCCAAATAATATCAGTGTATCCAAATGTGCTTACAAAACAAGAAATCAACTGCTCATGAATTACGTCATCGGGAGGAAGTACCTGTTTTACTTCGTTTTGCAAAGAAGTGACTTCTTTATCTTCAAGCCCACATGGCACAATGTGCTTGAAGTAGTTCATGTCAGGATTGATGTTGAATGCCAACCCATGAGATGTAATCCCAGAAGATATACGGACTCCGATCGCCCCAATCTTTCTCCCTCCAACCCACACTCCCGTTTCACCTTTTTGTCCAGCACGAGCTTCAACACCGTGTACAGATGCTAACTGAATCATTGTTGTTTCGAGCTTTTCCACCGTACTGTCTTGCCCCTAAGCCGATATCTCTCAATGAGATAATTGGATATAAAATGGCCTGGTGAGGACCGTGGAATGTGACATCACCTCCACGTTGTGTATAGTGAAGGTCTGCACCCATGGCTTTCAGTTCAGACTCGGAAACCAATATGTTGTGATCAGTTCGCCTTTTGCCGAGAGTGTATGTAGGAGGATGTTGTAGGGACAGAAGAATATCCGTAACCTTGAGTATTTTTCTATTGGATGTGAGTTCATCTTGCAGCTTAAGTGCCTTCAAGTAATTAACTACACCCATCTTCCACACCCCAAGGCGTCGAGGAGCTTTCATTTCCTGCATGATAGAGAATCAAGATGATGACAAAAACCACAAAAAAGCGATCCAATGACTGCCACTGGTGTGGGCGGGCACTGAATATGTGGGGAGTAGAGGGAATAATGACATGTTACAGTAAGTTAGAGGATCATTCAGTTTTCATTCTTGTTTTGTGTTACTAGCTTGGGCTACGGGCAAGGAGAAAAGGGGTTTTCCTGTAAACGTACATCTCTAGGATCATTTCTGCGTATATCTTCTTCAATGAAAAATTTCATTGAAATATATTTCTATTCTTAGAATAAAGAAAACAAAAAACCAAATTTATCCACAACTTTTATCCTAACCAAGATTTTCTAATCAAATTTGGGAAAGTGAAAACCAAGAAAGAAAACAAACTGAAGAACGCAAAAGTACAGAACAAACCCTAAAGAAAACACTCCAACGTACACCAATACCAAAAACAAATTAAAATTTCCCATTTGTATCCAAATATTCATTCTACCAAAAATACATTTTCTTCTGCTTTTTTTTTCTCCCTTGTCATCCCTCCCTTATCACCTCTACCTAACGATAATCTCTCCTCTGCACTTCACCGGCCACAGGCTGTCACACGATTACCCGATTCAAAAACACCCCAACATCCTCCTCTACTTCCTCCACATCCGCCCCAGATTTGTAGAAATTGTGCTCATAATTTTTCCCTCCACTTTCTTCTCCACCACCCTTTTTCCCTTACTTCGTTAACGGACGTTCCTTGGACCCAAAATATTCATCGAGCGCTCATACAATGAATGTCCCTATACTCCACACTCATCACACCGGCTTCATTCTTGCATACCTTTTTTCTAATATATTCTGAGGCACGCCCATTATCTGCAGCAATGGAGGTGAGCATTTTTCATCCATAGCCTTTGCTGCTTTTAAGGCATCATCACCAGTCATGAAGAGGATGAATGCTACACCCAGTCTCTGGCGTGTGGCACAAACTTTGAGGACCATGCCTTTGGCCACTTTGCCAAAGGTAGAGAAGATTGTGAAAGACCAGAAAACTTGTGATATAGATTGGATTTGGATGGGGCAAGTCCACTGCTGCCCGAGGCACCACATGGGGGTTTGGTGGTAGTGGAGGATGGTTGTGGTGCAGTGGCGGTGAGTATCAGTCATAGAAGGCTTTGTCATTGTTTCCATTGTATCCCTTTGCAGACATTTTTCTCCATGAATCAGGCTTATATGATAACCGTTGGGTCATTGAGTAGCTCGAGCTACAGTCCATCTTTGAATTTTCAAGCTTTCTATTGGATTCAAAACACTGAACCAAAGATATGGCAAACCCTTAAACCCAGTAGACAAAAGCAAAAAAAGAACTCACAAGCAACCCAACACCCCAAAACATTTGAAACATTCCACCCAAACATTCCCAACCAATTGAAGCAAGATTACACATCCAAATACACAGCAAACCAAAATACAACCTTTAGATAATTGGCACAATCATTTGAGAATCAAGAATAACAAAAGGCTGTCAAATAATTAAACCAGGTGTAAAAATGGAAACGCTGACCAATATTTTATGCAGCTGGGAATTGATTCCATGAGGTATCTCGTGGTGAATATGAGCATATGATTTTGTGCATTCTTGTAAAAATGACTCAATTTTTACAGAAGTTTAACATCAATTTCACAACTCATAAAATGAACAAATCACATTCACGCCACTTTTACAAAACGACAATCAACAAACTCATCAACATCGGTAAACGAACCAAAACTCTTAGGAAACACAATTGCCTTACCAATCTCGAATTAAAATAATAATAATAATAATAATAACCTAATAAATGAAGGGATACCAACTTCAGCTTGATTTCGAGGTTCTTGTCAACGCTTTGCTCTAATTAATTTACATAAATACAGTAAGAATCTTCAGAAACATTTGAGATAAAAGATTTGCAGAGTGGAATAAATAAATTATTCACGCATTCGTATACTTTGCTTACACTTTGGTATTCGGATGAAAGGCGAGTGTAAACTTTCCAACTTGCCAGAGGAGTGGGGACATCTCATTCACAAACCAGAGTAATTTAGTGGCACAATCTTTTTTTGGTTGGAGGTCACTATTCCTGAAAACTACTGTTGGAGGATAAATTGAAGGCTTTCTTTACTGAAGAAATCTGTTGTTGGGCTTTGCAAACAACAATGGGGTGGTCCATCAAAAAATGGACCCAAGAAGCTTCTGAATATAAAGATTTCATTTTTAAAACAAGATTGAGACTCTTCCATGACTGATGACACCATCCTTGAGACTTTTCCTAGTAAATTATTATTTTTTAAATACCTTCTCAAGTCTATTTTAAATACAAAGAAAAAAATAATTTGACGGAGTTAAAAAAATACCCCACAAATATAATGATTTCCCTCCCACTTACTCGATGAATATCAAAATGAAAATGGGCTCTTCGAATCACCGTATAAAAGATAAATTTTTCCATAAAACCTTTGAAATTCTCAGGAAAATAAAAAGGCACACACACGTACACACACTGTGAATGATGGAAGGAATGTGTGCTATGGAAGTGAAGTTAAATATGGAGGAGTTGACTCAGGAGGAAGATATTTTATCAAAGAGCAGAACTATTCGTTCCTATTACCGTGGAATAGAGAACCGCATCAATGGTATGGATATTTGGTGTTTTTGTCGTTTGTAAATGGCCTCCCTTGAGTATTATGCTTTGTATTGGTTCTTTTGAAATAGCAAACGGCATCAACGGGACGAAAGTTTGGTGCTTTTTTGCAGAGTGGGCTTTCTTTTTTCTTTTTACGGTTGATAGTGTTTTTCTTGAGCTTTGAGGTTTCTCCTTTCTGTTTATTGTATTTTTGTGCCCTTTGCAGAAGAAAAAGACGAAATAGCACATGTTTATTCGGATAAGTTTATGGTCATCATGAACGAAGTGAAAACCATGCATCAACATGGTACTTTTTATGTTCTCTCGCACTTCTTGTGCGTGTTTTGGAAGCAGAGATTCTTGTTGTGTCAAATTCAGTGTTTGTGAAAGATATTATCATATTAAGACCTTTAATCTGTTAGTCTTGCAGAATGCTGCTGCGGAAGTTTCTTACGATTAGATCTTGATTCTTGAATCACATGAATATCGCTCTCAGAATTAGTTTTTTGTGTTTGGGTGTGTTATTTTTTTAGTGAAAGATTTATAAAGAATCAGGGTACGAGAGTTATATTTTTCTAGGGTATTTAGGAAAATGAACCTAGTCAATCATATCTCTCAAATGTATTGAAAATACATTGCAGAAAGTCATTTTTTTTAAATAATAGTTGATCAGTGTTTGATAACAAAATACCCCCACTTTTTCTTCATGTAAAACCATTTATAATCGTTGAATCTATGGAAAGTCAATTTCTTCAACGCGTATAGGATATTAAGGTAACAAGATATTAAACATTTGCACAGCTTTTGCACAATTTTTCGTTTAAATTTTTCTAAAAATATTTATTTATTTAATCCTTAAATGTGCGAAAATTTCAGTCAGCAAGCCGAGGGAGCAAGTTGCAGACGCCGAGACTCTGCTAGGCCTGACAAGCTCTTTGGTGGCCTCAGTTAAGACACATACTAGTGAAGGCGTTACCCCTGCCGAATTTTTATCCTGTTTGATAAGAGAATTTGGGCGGCGAAAAAGTATCAAGGGAATTGCAGGAGCTGAACCAATAATTTCGTGGAAGAACATTGGTGATCTTGTTTCGTCCATTTTCATGAATGGACATAGTTGCATGACAATGTGAGTGTTTTAAAATTACACAACTCTATTTCGCCTCAAAATTTCATTTTTATGCTGGTGAATGTGCACGTTAATATGTTAGAATTTATTGATTTTTGTGTATTGTTCCTTCAGGATTGGACCTATGAAAAATGAGCTTAAGCAACGGAAGTTGACTGTTCGTGCAAAACGTTCAAGAACAACAAAATGGAAATCTCGACCAGAAGAGGTAGAATGGAAAAACCGAGTTTTAGTAATTAATTTGCTAGTAGCATATTGTGAACTTTTATCCTGCGAGTGCCGTAGTTTTTGTTTTTAAAAGTTTGCAAAGTAACCTTGTTGTTAGCATGCTTGTGCATTGCTGCTTCATGATATTTATAGAGAATTTTCCTTGCATTTATGTATGCTCCTCTTGCTATTCAGTTACTTTCTAACCAAACATCAAGCATTAATTTTTCTTTTATCAGTTCTATGCTGTTAAAACGTGGTGAACTCGAGTTTCATTTGATCATTAAATTTGGTGTCTTTCCATGTACTTGTTCAATGATTTTGTCCACAATTTGTTCAAATCACAGCTCGAAAAAGTTGCTGAAGTGATTACGGACACTGACAGAAACATGTTCACACTGTTTGATGTGTTAAAGAAGGAGAAGAAAACTAAAGTGGAAAATCTGATGTTCAACCGAAATTCTTTTGCTCAGACGGTTGAGAATTTATTTGCACTGTCTTTCTTGGTTAAAGATGGAAGAGTACACATAGATGTAGATGAAAATGGATCTCAAATAGCAAGTATACCTGTTGTTGACATCTTATGGAAATATTTTTGGTTCATATTTTGTAATACGTTCTTGGATTGGTAATGATTTCTCTATTCCAGTGCCTAGGAATGGTCCTTCTGCAGAAGACATCAAGAATGGAGTCGTTACTAGCCACCAATTCATTTTCAGATTTGACTTTGATGATTGGAAGGTACGTGACTAAGCCATGTCATGAAGTCTTCTTCATATTTGAGCAAATGTTACCGGCCGACTAGGGGTGATCATTTAACAAAATCGAATTAAATGATTTTTTTTACAAGTTGAAACTGACTGAATTTTTTTTATCAAAACCAAATGATTTTTGTTTTAAAAATCAAGTGCTAATTCAAAAGTTCACTATTAAAAATGGATTAAATAAAACTGAATATTATATTTGTTAAAAAAAACAACATATACTTCATTTTTATGGCTTGATAATTTTGTTAGAATTTTGTGATATTCTGTTGTCTGACCAACAAATTCCAAAAAAAAAATTGTTTATTCAATTTATCGAGAATAAACCGATTTAACTTATTTTTCTAAAAAATATATAACTAAACTATTGAATTAATTGAACCCAATTTTTGAATTAAATAAGTTTGAAAGGTTAATTCAGTTAGGCCGAAATGTTGCTCACCCCTAGACCCCTAACCACACAGATGTGTTCTGATATATTGCATTTTCATCGATACACGATACAAGAAACCATACATTGGCAGGCAACAATTGTCCTTTTGTTTTGTGTAGTTTATTTGGGTTCCACGCTATCAATTGTAGTTTTTTTTATGCTAGGACAAGCTTTTGATCCTATAGTTGACATCAAAAGTCAAGACCAGTGAGTTGCAATTAGGAGCAATTATTAGGATTATCCCCTTAGTCTTGTGCAACAATTTATGTACCACAGAGTGAAACATGGTGCTTGAGTTGCGCCTATGCCAATCCCTATTAGGTTTTATTTCATCTACTTCAATTTGATTTGGTTCTTTGAAAGTAAGCCAAATCTTGTTTCTTCAAAATCTAATCACTGGCTTGCGAATGCCAGTTAATGAAGAGTCATGTGCCCGAGGGGAAGGAGCTGATGCCACACAGGGATGCAGTCTTTGGTGAAGCAAAACAAGAACCAAATTGTAAAGGTTTTAGCCAAGTGGATTCGATTTCTAACGGCTCTCAACCAATATATACGCCACCCGTCAAGAAGTTTTCCCGAAACTTTGGCCGCTTTATGCAATTATCTGAGTTGACTGAAGTTGGTCATGCCTCTTGCAAGCGTAAAAGAAGCCAAATATGAGCTATACATATGTAGTGGTGGTTGACATTTCTTGGTTCCTTGTAAATTCAGCCTGGGCTGAAACTTTTGGCATGTACAGTTCTGCAAAGCTTAAGACTTTATCTAGCAGTAACCAGTAGTTTTTGGGCAGTACTGCTCTTCTTACTCTTTAGGATTAAATTTAGGAAAGCCTTTTGTAGTAAGTGCAAGTGCAATGTTTCAGACGTTGCAGTATGTCATCGATTTTGTTTTTGACTGAAATATTTTGGTTATGCATGTGTATCATATAAAATTGTTGTCAAAAATATTTTGGTTATGCATGTGTATCATATAAAATTGTGTTGGCTGGGTGATATAATGTTATATTCAGTTTTCTAGTGGTGTGTAAATTTTTAAAGATTTAATATACAGTTAAATTATGACACTGATAGAGTTTTATTATATATAAATAGTTTTCTAGTGGTGTGTAAATTTTTAAAGATTTAATAAACAGTTAAATTATGACACTGATAGAGTTTTTTTTATATATAAATAGTTTTCTAGTGGTGTGTAAATTTTTAAAGATTTAATATACAGTTAAATTATGACACTGATAGAGTTTTTTTATATATAAATTATGAGAACTTGAATTGAAAGAGTAACTATTACAGAAATGAAAATATAATGAGATAAACATTACAAAAAATGTAACCTGATACAGTGAAATTTGTCAAGTCATTATCACAAATTGAAGCAAATCCAGTGGAGAATTAATAACTCAACTTACATTACATCGGACAACTAACTCATAACAAAAATTGACAGATCCAGAGACAAGACAAGCTGCAAACCGAGCCGTTCCTGGTTATGACCAAAAAATCCTCTATAATCCAGTAATAAGCTTCCAAATAGTTTGAACTAGCTGGCTTTAGGTATGTTAAGGTCTTTAAATATGGGGCTATCGACACCCACACCCATTGCATTCAGACCATTGTCGACATAAATGACTGCGCCTGTAATGGCGGAAGCAAGTGGTGATACCAAGAAGGCTGCAGTGTTCCCCACCTCATCTGTCCAATTTGTGCAGAACGATATTTAGTTCCAAGCAAAAGTGGATGCAAAGAATAAAAGGAAACAAATCATGGGTACTTTCTGACTGAAGTCATTTTCCTGATTTACCTGCAGATAATTCTTTCTGAAGAGGGGCATTTTCCAGGGAGTAATCGATCATCATATCAATAAAACCAATCGCTTTAGCAGCACGGCTTCTTAATGGGCCTGAACTTTGGACACAAGAATCAGCATACGTAAATTACAAGCATATGAAGCTCTCTGCACAACTGTTTATATTACACATCCCACATGGCTCCCCAACAAATTGTCAAGGAGTTTGCTTATTCACGTCAGGTAAATTGCTATGATAGAAAAAAAAATGTGAGAGACAAATACCGGCAGATATTGTGTTGACCCTGACTTTGTGTTTCCTTCCTGCTTCAAATGCAATCACCTGAAGAAATCAATTAATTAATTCGAGAAATTTTAATGAAAAACAAACTAAAGTATAAAGTTATTGTTAGTAAAAGCACCCTTGTATCACTCTCTAGTGCTGCTTTTGCAGAGCTCATTCCACCACCGTATCTGTTCAATATTTATGATTAAAAGCTATCTACAGGATTATCACACTTGAAATAAGGCCATGGCCAGATTAGATATTTTGAAAACGTATATATACCCTGGGATGATTCTTTCAGAAGCAATATACGTTAGAGAAAGTGAAGAACCACCTGCAGCAAAACCATCATTTAAATTCAAATACCAAGTCTTGATGAAATTATATGGCCAAATAATCATCACATAAATAATAGCTAGTATTCTTGAAATAGTCATGCCTGGATTGATGAGTGGAAGGAAATGCTTTAGTAAGGAAACATAAGAGTAACTCGATGCAGATATTGCGGCAAGATATCCCTTTCTTGAGGTTTCGAGCAGAGGCTTTGTAACCTAGTTTTTAATGGTTTTGTTAAAGAAGCCAACGAATAATATCTCGCATAATGCTCATGAGTCAATCAATACCTCTGGCCCATTAGCTAGAGAGTGAACAAGAATGTCAATGCTGCCAAAATCCTGTCTGACACATTCTGCTACTTCCTGTGATAAAATTTCAAAGCATTACTTTGAGATCAGCACCTCCATTTCGAGACAACAATTGGTAATAAGCAAATCCACAACATACGTAATTTTTTGAATAACTAATTCTTTTCGTGATTCAAGACTCGTCAACGCACAGATATTGACAAGGGATATGTCGTGCTATGAACCACGAGATCACAATCGGCACGTGTTTACAACACCAAGAAAGTTTTAAAATCAAAGACAATACTGACTCTTCTTATAACTGAATCCGTCAAAATGACAGCCTCGTGCAGGGGAAATTTAAGAATAAAAGGTGGCAAAACCATAAATTGTACCGCGACAGTCCAATTACTAGATCCTGCATAACGTTTATTTGTTTTTATCTGCATAAGGGGAGATGGAACAAAGTAGCAGAGTTAAACAACGTTTTTGAAAAATATATGTCAGTAATACTTAAGTTACATATGTAGAAATTACATCTTCAGGAACATCTTCTGGAGTGTCAAAAACCGCATCTAATGCATAGACTTTGGTGATCTCCATCAAAGAACCATCAGGCAGCCTGCATAAGAATCTTTGCACTTTGCCACGTGGAAAATATAAATAAATCATTAACATAATGTAAGTTAAAAATTATACACGCGTGATTCATCGAACTTCCCACGACGTAGACTTGTTTCAAATATGTTCAGTGCCTGCGCGGCAAATTCCACAATCAGTTCAAAACTCAAGAAATTGTACTTACAAAATAATGCAATTAAAACTTACTGGCACCCACGTGCCAAGGAGAATTTCAGCTCCAGCTGCGGCCAATGATTTTGCAATAGCCCAACCATATCCATTATCATCAGCTACACCAGCAATAAATGCCCTCTTCCCTACAAGCAGCATTTACATACCAGGTAATCCATAACATATAATATCCTGTAACAGCACATAATGATCTTACTCATCAAAAAATCTTCATCACTTGATTCCATTTGTCGGATGAACATGAATTCAGGTTATAAAATTTACAACAAAATCTAAGAACCATAACCAGAATCCATGCCTTCATTCTCCAGCACTTTCATTCAGATGATCCAGATTCTCTAGTAAAAAACCGGCTCCCTTCCAAAATTGTTGTGATTGTGTTCACTCTATTTTATAATCATAGACCTTTTCACTGAATTTATTTTATAAACCTTTACATTGCTTATAGAACCTTGTCTGGCATGGCCTACGAATCATAACTAATAACTTATAGAAGCCAAAATGAATCATGTGGTTGTATGATATCTTCATGCTAAAACTATTCTAAGATAGAAGAAAAAAATAATAAACCTTTCAAATCAATTGGCAATCCAGAGGCAAGCTTGTTTTCACCAGCTTCAGACGATGCCTTGGTGATTACTTTGTCAAATCTTGCAGGAGATGATGTGAGGGTGCGTCTGAGATATTGTCCTGATGATATACTGGGTAATAACCTGGACAAGGGGGCTTCTTGGGAATCGGTGCCAACTTTTGCCAGACTACCTCTAAAAAAATTTCTTGCTGGGAAAAGAGCTGGTTTCAATGCCGGGATCTGAATACTTGAAGCTGCAGCAGCTGCCATTTTCAAAGCGCAAACCTATGAAATAAAGTCAAATTAGAACCAATTTGCCAAAAGACCAAAAACTATGTTTCAGAAGCATGAAGACAAATCCCAGATAGTAGGATGAAGATGAGATGATTACCATTAAGAAACTAAAAAAGTCATTATTTGGCAGCCGGTCAAGCTGAATCAGGCATTATTGTCGAACACAGTTTTATGCATTTTTTAATTAAAACTATTTGAATATGTACCCATTGCTATAATGAACACTTCCCATTGCTATAATACAAAGCAAGTCCAGAATATATATTCATACAAAACCTCCACAAGACGAAAACAATCTGATTCATCTACTCCATCCAAGTCAACTAATGCGGTCCAAACCGGAAAAAAAGTTTGGCCACAGTTACATGGACCATCGATCTTTATTTAAAAACATTACCACCCTTTCAGAAAACGTAAACATATCCCCTCACTAAACAAATGGTGATTATGGCTATCTAACCTAATGAACTAGATTTAGTGTCATCGTGTGCATAGTTTTCTTAGCGAAGTTCCCCACCGACAGCTAATACATTACTTTTCCTTCTTCATTAGCATGAAAAATTACCCAATGAACCAACACAGTTAAATAAATTACATTTACCGGTTAGTAACGCTCAAACAAAACTTACTCAAAGAGGTATACCTCATTTTCCAAAAAATGTAACTTGTGCTTTCAAAATCAAACTCAATACTTCTAAGTCCTATCTCATCAAATTTCAATTAATTTAATTTTTTTTTTTTCAGTCTTCCCCAGTTCTCTAATCCTCCAACCCAACAATACTGATACTTAGGAAAGCGAAAGGAGGGAAACTAACAGTCAAATCCGTGAATTTGAGCACGTTCGTAGCAAACAACTTGCACTAAAACCCAAACACTAGAATAATGCATCCAAATTCTTCAACTTCATCAACCACATAAAAACTCCTGAATTAGCAACAAATAGCCAGTTCTTCCCCCAAAATTTTCACACAAAGCTAATGGAGTAAAAATTACACCCATTTTCACCATTTTTTCTACATAAATCCTTCCATTCAAGGGGGAACAAAACCTACAGACTAGATACAGACCTGAACTGAATGGGTTTCAGAGGACAGAGGAGCGCGGTAGATGTTTGCTGTTGGGTCTGTCGAGATTTTGAAAATTAATTATTTTTTAATTGATATTTGATATTCGTCTTAATAGAATTCAAAATTATTACAAATAAAAATTTTAAACTGTAGATTGGATTTGTAAAATTATTTGATTTTAAATGTACCATATTACTTGTTCAAAAATAAATATATATAATATAAAGAGTATGTCTGTTGTAAGACGTCTCACAAATCTTTATCTGTGAGACGGATCAACCATACCGATATTCATAATAAAAAATAATACTTTTAGGATAAACGTAATATTATTTTATTGATGACCCATATAAGATATCCGTCTCACAAAATACGACTTGTGAGACCGTCTCACACAAGTTTTTACCTTTTATAAATTTCTTAATTTATATTTCACGAAATATCAATATCAGTCGGGTTCGAATTTAATTCTAAATATTTTTTTTTATTTCAAACCTAGTCGAGTTCAATAATTTGAATACAAACTAGTATATCTTTCGAATAAATTCGAATTTTTTTTACTGGAAACTTGTAATTTTATTAATTCGAAAATTTCATGAACCTATATAAGTTATTTGTTTTAATATATATATAATGCATGATATCTATATTGTTTTATTATTATTATTAAGAATTAACTTTCTGTATTAATTAAAATTTTGTGTGATGACACATATATTTATTTAATACCAAGTATATCTTCGTTTTATTAAATATTAGATGTTAAAAAACTATATAATTATGAACTTATTAATATATAAAACTATATTAATCTTTTCTAAATTTTAAATGATCATATCGTTAATAATCCCAAAAAATATTGTTTGTCTATATAAATAAAATAATAGGTTAAATAATATGGATTTAATTATAAAATTATATTGGTTCTTAAAACTTAAAATTCAAGCCACATCAGATATTTATATTAATCTCACATTATTATATTATTAGCATTTTATTTATATATATATACACGCATTAACCAGATGCTTAGATTTATATTCGATCAATAAATATTTTTTTATTAAAAATAATTTTTTCAATCGCGACATTATGCTAAAAGGATAAATTAGTCTTTTTGATAAATTAGTACGATAATATATTAGAAATAATTACACTGCTATACGCTATAATTCATATCATATATTAATAATTCACTAAAGAGTAGGTCTCTTGTAAGACGATTTCACGAATTTTTATCAGTGAGACGGGTCAACTCTACCGATATTCACAATAAAAAATAATATTTTTCATAAATGACACAAATAAGAGATTTGACCCACAAAATTGATCTGTGATACCGTATAGAATTTTCATATCTTCTTAATAAATGAACCGAATGTTATTTGTTTTTCCCATAAAAAATATAAACTTGGTTGAATATCAAATTTGATTTTTCTAAATAACTAAATTGATTTAATATCTCATATACATTTACTCGTATATATCTTATCCTTAACTTTTCGAATAAAATAAGGTAACATACGGGAAGTGTCACGTCCCGAGACCAGGGTTAGTCGACACCGACATTGTTTTACAATCATACAATTGAAAACAACAAGCCTTGTAATATAGTATAAACCAAAACCAGTTTATTACTCATAATCAATGATAAGATGGTCTTTACAAGATTCTTAAAACGATAAAAATATGCGGAAGCGTTTACAACTTATTAAGCGAAAACTAAAATAAACTCTTGATTCTTCTTATTATCAGCCCCGAAATCGGTCTTGTTCATCTTCCTCGATTTTCTCTTCTTATTTATCTGGAGAAGATAGAGTAAGGGGTGAGTGATATGGTCGTCACTTAGTAAGCAGGGGTCATTCGAGCACATACATAACAAACACACATTAATTTCAAAAATCACATATCATATCATGCATAACATGATTCTCATAACATTTCATCTTCATAACCATTATCATAATTTTGGTCAATGCACTGAAATTTCTCTACTTTCCATGATTTAATGATATCAGTCCCTAATGTTTACTCTTCTAAGGGGACGAGGCCATATAACGGTTACAATCTCATCGTGTAAGGGCCATGAACATATCATATATATTGGGATTCTCACCCATAATCAGTTGAATCTCCATAGTGCCCAAAACATAAATATACGATAATCATATCAAGAAGGGGTAAAAACAGAATAACGGTGCTCGACCGAAACTTTCAAAAGCGAAATTCATACGCAACATGTTTTATAACAAACCCACTTACATTAGAGTGGAAGAAAACATAAAGAACTCGGAAACCATAGAATAATTATACAACCGATACTTCGAAAACGCAGCCGCACATCTATCGAAAAATTAGCTGCCATATAAAATTATTTGCGCATTATTGAACAGATGGATCGGGCTTCAACTTTTACAGTACGTTCAAAAGTACGTTACAATACGTTCAAAAGTACGTCAAATAATTTATGAACGGTGGAGATTGGATTTGGAAGTCGTTTTAACCTGCTTATGGACAAAAAACCATAGGTATGTTGTTCCCGCCTAATATCTTAACAGTTTTCTTACGAAAGCTATAAACAAAAAACTAACTGTTGGATTTGGCTGATATGTTATTCAAAATATATGAAAACATATTTTGAACGGCTGAGATTGGATTCTGAGGTCTGAAGTGATGGGACGAAATTTCAGAACTTGGAAAGATTTTTGGTCTCTTGGCAACCTTTAACTCGATTCTGACATCAACTCGGTGGAAAAAATTCTCGAAAATTTGGGAGAGAGGAGCTCAAAATTTTGAGCTTGGAAGGTATAAATTTTGAATGCATATGCCTTCTTATTTATAAGTGTGTGAATAAAAATCATACCATAATCGGATTGATAATTCTTCCATAATTTCAAGGATATTTCCTTCATATTTATCGAGATGCTTCTTCCATACATGTTACATTACCAAAATTTTAAATTTGATGTTGGATTGGATGGTTCAATATAGACTGTTTTTTTATACAGATTCATAATATATCTAGACTGTAATGAAAATTTGCTAGCTTTCTTGTTGAGAAAACTGTCTTGTATGCAATATTTTTTTTCAATTATTGGAAGAAAATTTCAAATTTATTGTACTGGATTTCAAATTTCATATATTTATTGGCTTAAAAATTTAAAATATCATTTATTATTTAATATTTTTGAATTTATTATTTTTATAATAATACCATAACTCAAAATAAATTCTTATAAATATATATATTTAAAAATTACAATCCCAAAATTTTGAGTTCTCACAGTAAAAATAATAAATAATGCTAATAATAAGGGGAATCACTACCTAAAAGCTAAAACCAACATCCTTGTCGGAACAAACAAACTAATTAAATAAATTAAATTAAATAGTGCTAAAAGTATGGAAGTGGTTGCAATTACATGGCCTCCGAGTGGTGGCGCGTATCATCTATTACTATCTTTATTTGTGCGTAATTATTTTTAAAATTAGTACTGCTTATATATATATATATATATATATAATATTACTTTCTAATGATCGATTCAATAATATATATATAGTGTTCTTTTAATATTACTTTCTAATGATCGATTCCAATAATTATTTAAATATGACAATTTTAATTATTTTTAAATTTTTATGTCATAAGTGATAATAATTTGAACTTTGATAAAATTTGAACAAATCTTTATCTAAATTCGAATAAGATTGACATGGTTTTGTATCAACTAGCTAGAAATTGAGATACAAATTTTATGAGTCAAACAGAGAAAACCACCGAATTTTATGAGTCAAAGATAGATATTGATTAGATCTTGGGAACCTGGGAGAAGAATACACGTTGTTTGTTCAACACAATACAGTAAAAATAGTACAGATAATCCATTTTCATGTATTCCTCGGGGGAAATCGGATGTTTTGGAATATTAAAATTTTATATTCTTGTACGATAATATGGTATTTATAAAACATTTAAAAATTACTCTTTACAAATATATTTCATTCGATTTATTGCATATTTTTCCATATGTATAAATTCAAATAAAAGTTTTTTTTTTCTTTTAACTTTGTTATTCCCTATTTCTTGTAAAGTCCTAGTCCAAGTGTCACCAAGAGTTTGAAAGATTCAAACTGGAACCTGAGAAAGTGAGTGAAGATAGGAGCTTGATAGGAATTTTGTTATATTGAAAATTATTTAAAATACCCAGCTTATTATACAGATTCATTCATATTCTGGTTAGAAATATATTTGCTCTGAAATTTGTTCCAGACGAAAGGGTTCTTTCTCTTCGACTACTTTTTGAGATACTTGGATTCAACAGTACATTTAAGATTAAAGTTTCAGAATTTGTCTACGTCAACTAGCTAAGTAAAAAAAGTAGTTTTTTTTCTCTCTTTTGCACCATAAATGACAACAAATATCACTGGTTTTGAATTCTTTGTGTTGAGTGGAGTGATTTTACGGCCAACATCACCACCGTTGATCATCGACGTGAGATCTTCGCCTTCCCTCGAATCCGGTACCATACCAGAGCTCCTTGTTCTATCTCTCGTCAAATTCAGGAAAAGGTAAATCAATCTTATATCGAATTTTTTTATGCCATATATTTGTAAAAATTAAATATTTGTTGGATATATTATAAGAAAACCGTGCATGGACAGTGATTATGATGTATGAAAACGAATGAAATTTGTATTATATTTGACTGCTAGTACTTATGCTAAATATATATATTATTAGGCAAGAGTTGCAGAATAATTACTTTGATATGTTGAGGTGTTACTTGAAATATCCTTCAAAATAAATACATTGATGTTTTGGTTTTTTTCATTATTATTTTGGGGTTTCAATTTTCAAGAATACAGTTTTTTTATGCAAGTTAATTGCTTTCTTCGTCAGAAACTAAAACCAAAAAAGCAAAATTTACAGGAATAAGTCTAACAACGACAAGTCGGATGATGAAAACAGAAAACATATCAAATTGGTTATTTTCCCTAAAATATGAGTTACATAACATACATATAGAGTAAAACATGCAAACAGTATATGTGTTTTGTTGCTCCTTTGAAAGAAGATAAAAGATGAGAAACACATTGGTTTCATCTTCATGAAACTGTGTAAATCCCATTCAAGGCACAACAAAACTCCATGTAACATATATATTCATCTGACCGAATATTTTGATTTGTTGAAAACTTAATAATCTTGGATTTGACACTGCATGTATATCTAATAATTATTTCATGTCCATTATTACAGAGAAATCTTCGATTCACTCCAATTGACTCCCTTGCCTTGATCATGGAAACTGCACTAAAGGTTATAACCACATCCCTTCAATGATCTTTTTGTCTAAATTTTAAGTGCATGTTATCATTAATTTATATTCTGATCTTTCAGGGAACTGGAGCACCAAATATTCAAGAGTCGTGTCCCGTAAATAGCGAAGATAATGGAAAAAAGGCTGGTTGTTATAAACTATGTATCAGCAATTACACTTCAAAAGGAGGCTGGGCCGCAGCATTTATTTTGCTAGGTTAATTTCCTTTTCGTCGAATCCGCCGTCTTTTTCTACTATCTTAATCTTTTCGATAAATTCGACTCTTTCGGTGGTGCAGTAAATCAAGGCCTCGCAACTCTAGCTTTCTTTGCTGTTGGGGTTAACTTGGTCTTGTTCTTAACTCGAGTTCTTGAACAAGACAATGCTTCTGCCGCAAATAATGTCAGCAAATGGACCGGCACTGTTTATTTGTGCTCTTTAATAGGAGCATTTCTCAGCGATTCATACTGGGGCCGTTACCTCACCTGTGCAATTTTTCAATGCATATTTGTCGTGGTAACATATATTATTATCATTGAAATAAAATAATTCATTAAAAAAGTTTTGATTTATCTAAAAAAATTCGAAATTCCAGGGTTTGGTGCTTGTATCCGTGTCATCCTGGACTTTATTGCTAAAGCCTGAGGGCTGTGGAGATGGCAAGCAAATCTGCGTGCCGGCCGTTACATACGGTTCTGCTGTATTCCACTTGGCCATATACATGGTGGCATTTGGTTACGGTGGCCACCAGCCCACAGTAGCCACCTTAGGAGCCGATCAATTTGATGAGTCAAACCCGAAACAGAGAAAGTCTAGAGCCTCTTTCTTTTGCTACTTCTACTTTGCTCTCAACACCGGCTCTCTGTTTTCAAACACTGTATTAGTGTATTACGAGGATACTGGGATGTGGACACTTGGTTTCTGGGCGGCTACGGCTTCAGCCGTTTTGGCACTGGCAGGATTTCTTCTAGGTTCGCCTTGTTACCGGAATGTCGAGCCGTGTGGGAACCCGATACCGCGAGTTATGCAAGTCTTGGTTGCTGCAACAAAGAAATGGAATGCTACTCTTAGAGAAGGCGAGGCTTTATATGAGGTTCAAGGGACTGAATCTAGCATCAAAGGAAGTCGAAAAATTTGTCACACCGATGATTTTGCGTAAGCGTCATCGATGGCCAAAATTGTTTAACCTGATCTCACTAAGATTTTTCAAACACTCATATTCTTGTTGGCTAGAATCATTTTGTACCTCTAGAACTTAAAAGTTTTATAAAACATCATTTTTTCAGGTGTCTTGATAGGGCAGCAATAGAGACAGAAGAAGATCGCTTGGGCCCTGCTGACCCCTGGCGCCTCTGTACGGTAACACAAATCGAGGAAGCCAAATGCATCTTCCGAATGCTACCAATATGGCTCTGCACGATCATATACTCGGTAATCTTCACGCAAATGGCCTCACTATTCGTCGAGCAAGGTGCAGTTATGAACTCCCAAATCGGAAAATTCCACCTCCCTGCAGCCAGCATGTCGGCTTTCGACATCTGCAGCGTGCTCGTCTGCACAGGAATATACAGCCACATCCTGGTCCCTTTGGCCGGCAGACTGAGCGGAAACCCCAAAGGCCTAACCGAGCTCCAGCGCATGGGTGTAGGACTCGTGATCGGCATGCTAGCCATGGTCGCTGCAGGCTTAACAGAACTCGGCAGGCTCAAACAAGTGATACCCGGAGAGCATATCAGCTCAATGCACATATTCTGGCAGATTCCGCAATACGTTCTAGTCGGGGCCTCGGAAGTTTTTATGTACGTGGGGCAGCTGGAATTCTTTAACGGGCAGGCCCCGGACGGGATCAAGAGCTTCGGGAGCTCTCTGTGCATGGCGTCGATTTCGTTAGGGAACTTCGTGAGCAGCATGCTGGTGAACATGGTAATGGGAATCACTGCAAAAGATAACAAGCCTGGTTGGATTCCAGAGGATTTGAACACGGGGCATATGGACAAGTTTTATTTTCTGATTGCAGCGCTAACTGTTGTGGATTTTATGGTTTATGTGATGTGCGCCAAGTGGTATAAATGCGTGGATCTTGAGGCAAGTGCTGCTGGTTTTGATGAACAAGAGGGGAAGTTGAATTTCAAGGATGAAGTTGTGAATAAAGTTTGAGTAATTATAGGGATGATTAATCCGTATGATTCTAAATTTTACATTGATTTTATAATAATTTTAATTAATTAGTTTCTCTTTTTTAAATATGATAAAATTTATTAATGACTTCGAAAAATAATTCCGTCATTAATTGTGCGTGCAATTAGGTTTTTTTGTAATAAAAATAATTATCTCTAATTAATTTAAGCTATTAAAAACATTTTATTCAAATTCAAACCATGAAGATTGAAGATAACAAAAATAAAATACCCAATAAAAACAAACCAAAAAAATGATGTGCATCGTGCGTGCAATTAGGACTAATCTCATCTTGATCTAGTCTTAACATGTCATAAAAGAGCAAACCTAGTCTCAAAGAAAGATTGATTTTATGATATGCTTCGCGCGATGTTGTTCACATCACTTGCAATTGATTAAGATTGAGAAATTAAATACACATATATAATT
Source organism: Primulina tabacum (assembly GCF_025594145.1). Classification (NCBI taxonomy): domain Eukaryota; kingdom Viridiplantae; phylum Streptophyta; class Magnoliopsida; order Lamiales; family Gesneriaceae; genus Primulina; species Primulina tabacum. The sequence continues at coordinate 476,912 of NC_134551.1, forward strand.
ACATATTTTGTTGTGCCTTAATATTTTTGTTAGGAATTAAGATGCATAGGATCTATATATATCAATTAGCAAGTGAAAATAGTTTTGATTTATTCTTTCTTTTTCTTTTTAAATGGAGATCAATCAAAATTTTCGTAGAAATTACGACAAGTGACAACAATCCATCTATAAAGGTTATTTTAATGAAAATCAGGTTAAATAAGAGGAAAAATCAATACCTAAACATGATATTATAAGTTGAAGGCATATATTTTAATATAGTTGGCATCATGTATAAATTAATGCCAAACTTTGGCTATAGAATGATGATGATATCTCGGTAAATAGGGTGAGTAGGGTCGGAGCAATCTACTGGATCTGATAAGAGTTTTTGATTAGGAAAATGAGTAAGGGCTATGGCTTCAAACGTAATCTGCAAACAAGAAGATGAACTCGTGAAAGGGCGCCGAAGAGGTGTCAGGCGTAGCCACTCCGATGTTTAAGTCAGCAGGTTGAAGATGAAGGAAAATGACAATATATGTGAGGATATATGTGAGTGATCGAAGATACAAAATTCCAGAATGTGTGTATTCCAAAAGAGAACCCGTGATTACCTTGTTTTCAGTACCCACTTACTAATGATAGCAAGATAGCTGCCCATACCCTATTCTGACAAGATGCTCTGACACGCCAACACATGTGGTTCTGACAATAATGATTGTCAAGCATAAGGTAGCTCATACTGATGCATTCCAGTGAGATGCGCTTCTCGAGGTAACCCGGGTAGAAAACCTCCCGGGAACTTATATGAGACCCCGGGCACTTGGTAGCTCGGAGAGAAGATATATGCCCTGGGCATTCATCTGTCAGGCTTCTGATGAATTATTTCTGCAGATTGACCCTGATTTGGGTTATCGATTTAATATCCCGGGTCATGCTCTTATGGAGGCATTATCAAAGCAAAAAATAAATTAATTTATGTGATCAGCGAATGCATCCAAGATCACCATTTCCTCAAACTTGCAATCCTTCGCTTGAAAATGAACATAAAGATATCAAAAGAATTTTCACATAAAAGTAACATTCTTAATTATAATTTTTACAAGGAATATTAATGTTAAACAAAAAAAAAGTATACCAATGTGTGAAAATATTAAAGGTGTTGTAGAAGTATAAACAGAGAGTGATGAACATAGATCTTGCCATGGTGAAAATACAAGGAGTTTACGAGTATTTATTGAGATTTTTTTTTAGAAAAACTTTACATGACAACTCACTTGCTTATTCAACAATAAGTGTAAATTTTTGGAATCTATAAGGAATCAATCGTTTAATTAAAATGGAGAAAACCAATTTATCCTAGTCTCCTTATCCATGTTGTTTTGGATATAACACAAACCATACGAACGTACAGTTTAGTGAATCTTTTGAAATGTAAAGCTTTACAAATAATATTTGAAACAACTTCATTACATTATAATTTGGTGATTTAGTTCATTCCTTTAGGTGGTTAAATTTTTTTATGTAAATAGTCTTCCAATGGGCTGTCTTTTTACTCCGAATTTGAAAAATAAGGAAAAAAGATAAACTTAAACTTCTCCGAGTCTCCAATGCAATTTTTCAAATATACTTTGCTGCAATTTATGCCACTTTCTCTGCTACGTACCAAGAGGCAATCGTTTTATTAGATGGTAAAAAAAATCTTAAATATGACTTTCTTTTCACAATAAATCACATGTCTCATTTTTTTTTTTTTGCTTTTCTTTTAAATTCATTATTTCATTCAATATAAATAAATTTAATTACAAAAAAAATATTGTACAAGCACGTAATGTGTGTCAAAATCACTAAGTCGAAAAATATAGAGAAAGATATATAAGTCGAAAAATCAAAAAATTATGTCGAATATAATCATATATATATATAATCATATATATATATGTTCGAGAACATCGAGAAAAATATATAGGTCGAAAAATAAAAAAAAACATCTTTCTAAAAACTAACTTTTTAAAGAAATTCTTAGTATAATTAATGGTAAAAAAATGCAAAAACTTGTGTGAGACGGTCTCACGGGTCGTATTTTGTGAGACAGATATCTTATTTAGGTCATCCATGAAAAAATATTACTTTTTATACTGATGATATTACTTTTTATTGTGAATATTTGTAGGGTTGACCCGTTTTACAAATAAAGATTTGTGAGACCGTCTCACAAGAGACCTACTAAAAAAAACCAACTTTGCTTTCATAACCTCCTAACAAAAAAAGCAGGGCAACTAGGAATCAAAATTTTAAAAAAGCTATTGCTTTCAGAAAAAGCAATGGTTGGTGAATGGTGATAGTATTATTTGAAGAGTATATAGAGCCAACACTTAATCCTTAACTCGAGACAAACTTTTAAGAGACTAACTTTGTAAGGCCCGAGAAATTTATCCTGTTAATCCGAAATGATTTAGTGATTAATTGATGTGATTATAGACGGAATGAATCAGACCGGGAAAGACGAGAAAAGACGCGAAATATGTGCGAGGGAGATGCCATCCGCGCACATGCGCGATCTGGCGCGCACACATGGGCGGGTTTGGCAGAAGACCCCGCGCATATGCACGGCGTGAGGGCGCGCATATGCGCGAGGTGTCCAGTAGCCAAGGAGCTATAACAGAACATTGCGTGCACATGCGCGACGTGAGCCGCGCACATGCGCGAGGTAGGCAGAGAGTTGGGTGCACATGCGCGGGGTGAAGTCGCGCATATGCGCGAGCTGCCGAGACACGCACTGAGAAATTGTGTCTCGCGCATATGTGCCGAGTGATGTCGCGCATATGCGCGAGACGTGTTGCACCAAAGATAAGCCACCTTCCCTTGCATGCAACGTGTGTATATATATATTTATACATATCAATCCTTAGCCTTAAGAATGAAAAAGGAAGAGAAACGAGCTGTCGAGGAAAGCTCAAGTTCTAATTTACGATCTGGTCATCTGATTTGAAATCTGACTTCAGTACCGAGTTCCTAACGACGACAGCTACAACATGACGTAAGTTTTGTTACGTTTAGATACGATTTGAAATTATGATATTGTCAGAATTGAATATGAATCATATATGGTGTTTCTGATATCGTAGACATCGTATAATTGAAATCAGATTGAAGAACAGACTGTGTATGTATTTGTTATGATTTTTGGAGTTGATTTGATTGAGATTCGATATCAGGATTGTATTGTTATGGATTATAAGTTGTACCGATATTGATTATGAATTCGAGTATTATATCTGTGATGTTGAGATTGACTGGGGTTATCGAGACTGTATTGTTATACCGTCGAAATATCAGTGGGTTGATATTGATCCGATTCAGTAGTGACTTCGATTATATCGTGATATCGTCGATATGGATTAGATTGTATCTTGATTCGATATTGATCAGATTATGTTTGATTTGACTATTGATCAGAATAGATTTTGAATTGAGTTGCATATTGAGATTGTGCCTACTGCGATATTGCATTTCAGATTGATATGGACAGATTTGACTTCAAGACTTCGACTTCGTCAGACTGCGAAGACAAATGTATAAATTTATGTTGATGTGGGATTGCACAACTCGAGTCCGATTGACTTGAGTTTCTCAAAATCACATACTTTACTTTATTGCATCGATATTTGCAATTGTATGAGATTGATACCTTTGATTTATTGATTTATGTATTGAGTCATAAGCGGATACGCTTAATTGTAAATGAATAATCTTGTGACAGTAGCGTCGGATAGTGATGGAATCGTCACTGGCACATTGTCACCGGATATGATATTGGTGAAAATGCCAAAGTCTGTGACGGTTAGGTCAAGACACCGGACGTTTGGCTATATCGGAGTGGATAGAATTGGAGTTTCTTCTATTACTGGTGTTCGATATGGAAAGAGCCAAAGTCCGTAAATAAGAACATGCCACCACCCCGATCGGGAGTGTAGGTGGGTGTATGTTCTTATTCCGATCGGGATCCCTAGATTAGGACGAGTCGAGTACGAGTCCATGAGTCACGGAGTGTGATTCAGAGTTTGTGTTGATCCATGTGTCGGATTGGATACATGTTATATTCCGAGATTAGATTGATTCATGCTTCTGAATTTGATACATGTTATGAATGTTTATTTCATGCTTTTATATTGTTTATATGAAATGCATGTATACATGGTTTATACTGGGAATATAATTCTTACCGGAGTTATCCGGCTGTTGTCTTGTTTGTATGTGTGCATGACAACAGGTGGGACAGGATCAGGGTCAAGACAAGAAGAGAGAGAGATCATGATTAGAGTGGAGACTACGGACTTGGATTAAAGATATGGTTTGAACACTTGATAATTAGTTGTTAAACCTTAGTTTGTATTGAATGTAGACTGTACAGGACTTGTATTTTATTTTATACGAATATGTATATTAGTTCATTCCATTACGTTCCGCATTTAAAGAAATTTTTTTTATGACCCAAATTACTTGATTAATAAATTGATCCTAATGATGATTAAGAATTGGATTAGCGTCCGGGTCCCCACAAACTTGCTCCAAAATAATTAAAGAAATATTTGTAACATGATTTCATTCATAATTTTTTAAAATATTATCATAGTTCTTGCATGGTTTGCCCACATACATTGCACAATATATCCACACGCACGCACGCAAAAATAAATATATTATGGACATGCAACGTTGAAAATCACCAAAATAACATAGTTTAGTTCAAAACAAGACACAAATACTACATTAAAAAATTAAAATAAAAATCCAAGGAACGACACCCATCACTGATAAATTCTTCTCATTATTCTCATATAGCGTAGCCCACATGCATTGCACAATGTCTGCACAATTGAAATTTTGCACAAATTATTCTCAAAAACAAAAATATGCACAAATTAATTATATATATATATTCAAAATGTAAAATAAAAATTTAGAACTTGCCTGTGGGCTGTGTGGACCTGTCCTCCATACAGGGGTGACTGTTCTGCCACAAGCTTGGCACACTCTCTGGATTTGGATGGAAAGATTGACATAATTGGAACAAATAATAAATATAATTATCTGTGTGTGAATAAATTAATTAAATAATGTTAAAAACATGTACCTGGTTATTTTGTATTCCGTTGTTTTCTTCTAATCTTAGTCTATCATAGAAGGGCAGACCTAGTCTCAAAGTCAGATCAATGTTGTTGTTATCTGCCCCATTGTTGTTGGGAGCTTGGTTTCCGTTGTTCGCCATTATAGTATATTTATATATATAAATAAGATTGAGAAGTTGTTTGTCTGCATAAAAAAAATACAAATAAATATACAGTTTTGGTTATGCATTAATTTTTGTTACATACTAGTATGCATGATCTAAAAAATCATTTTACAAAATGGAACAATAAGTTTTTATCGGATGATGTGCAGAACGCTGATGATAAACACAGAAAGCAACAAAAACAAGTATTAACGAGAAAAATGGACAAAAAACAATCGCCGACATAAATCGACAGAAACAAGTCGCGATAGAGTTATTTTGATGAAGATCAGCTAAAATGCGAGGAGAATTTTCAATCAAGATCAAAGAAAACTGAATCTGTAGACCATGCATAGATCACACTCGTACATGGAATGGAGTAGTGAGGATTTTAATCTTACAAAGATTGAGTTTTTGACCACGTTAATTTCTACTCCATTTGAAAAATTTTATTTGATCTATGAACAAATATCAGTCACCTTAAACTTGAAATCCTTCACTTGAAAATGAACATAAAAATTATCAAAATGAATTCACACAAAAGCATTGAAGAAATTAAAGGCATTCTTACCTATGTAAGGGTTGTAAAAAGCGTATACCAATGATGCTTGAAGAAAATGCAAGGCGGAGTTGTGAGTGTATAAATTTTGCAATGGTGAATGAAGAAGGAGAATGTTGGTGAGTATTTATTAAGAATTTTGAAAATTGAAAAGCAATGCATGAGACAACTCTATTTCTTATTCGATAGCAAATACAAATTTTGAGTGTTGTTTGTGATGATACATTTGAAGCTTTTTAGAGTCTAATGGATGCAATTCATTTCAACAGGAATGGTAAAACACATTTCATGCATATACATCCTACTCATACTTGTTGTTTTGGTGATTAACACACAAACCCATGCAGAATTTGATGATTTTTTTAGAAATGCAAAGCTTTTTACTTAATATTTTGAAACTATTTCACTAGAATCCAGTTCGGTGGTTAAGTTTTTCATTGCTTTTTGGCCATATGTCAGTCGGCATGAAGAGAGCTTTGCATCTGGTTTCAGTACTTATTCCAAATCAAAGATCTGGGGAATTCACAATGTTCTTTAATGTGGTAGTATGTCGAAAAGAAACAAGAAATTATCGGATCGCGGGCAACAGACGGGAAGGGAAAGAATAAAGATTAATCTGGTTGGTGAAATCCTGTACATGTTTCCAAATCTTAATTAATTGATTTTATAGTAATTTTGAATGATTAGTTTATATTTAAAAAACTCGCGTAATTTAAAACTTTATAAAATCTATTAATAACTCTATAAAATAATATCACGTACGTGCATTGTGGGTGCAATTAGATATGACTGCTTTTAGAAATTATAAATTTAACTATCATAACTTTTGGGATGCATGGTCTGAATGAGTTAGCCGGTCGCAATTTGCTTATTTTTGAATATGGAAATGCATGGTCTATAATGAAATTTTCTAGGCAAAATTATTTTTTTGAAGAATAGATTAAATAAAAGGCAATATATATGAGGACAAAAACTTGTGTGAGACGGTCTCAAACTTATTGGAATATAATATGCTATAAAAACACGATATATATATAAATTGTAGTACCTGACCTTGTTATATTCTTCCATTGTTATCTTCTAATCTTAGCCTATCGTAGTAGGGAAGACCCAATCTTGACGAAAGATCGATGTTGTTACCTGTGACATTGTTGTTGGGGATTTGGTTTCCGTTGTTCTCCATTGCTTCTAATAAATTATGATTGAGGAATTACCTGCATGAAAATTATATATATAAATAAATATGAATTAATTTTGTTAAGTACTTTGGTGCATGGTCTGTGTGAGTTAGCAAGTTGCAACACTGTAGATGTGCTCATTTTATGTAAAATGGAAAAGAAGGCCAACAAAAATTATAAAGAAAGACCAACGTCTGCAAAATGTGATAATAAATTATTGACATATACTGACGCAAAATAAAAAGCAAAAAAAAAAAAAAATTTGACATCTATATTGTTATATACGGGTAGATGAAGGATAAATTAATTAAAAATAAAATTCAGATCATGTGATTTTTTCGTTTATGTAAAAAAAAATTGGATTTGAAAAAAAAACTGCTAATAAAATGTTCTACAAATATTTTAATCATATTGCACGTGACAACAAAAATAACAATATGGAATCCAGGGAAAAAATGTATTGGAAAAAAAAATCAACAAAAACAAGTGCCAACATAAATCGACAAAAACAAGTGCCGACAATCTCAGATTGATAAACGTTCGAGTATCAAACTTCCATAGAGATTTTTCAATGATCAAGAAAAAAAATAGCTACCAATCATGTATAGATCATAAATATAAATGAAAATAAGTTGTATGTATGGATTGTAAATTTTCCAAGATAAAGAGATTATGACTACTTTAACTTCTACACTTCTGAAAAAAGATTTACATAGTTTATGAACACGAGAAAAGATCATCATTACAAGATCATCTTTACTTTCAAATTGCAATCCTTGAAACTTATCAAAAAGAACTCTCACACAAAAATATTGAGTAATAATTTAATATAATTATATAAACTTGAGAGTTATATATTTTTGTTACTTATTTGTTAATTACATTTTATTATTTAAAATATTCATTTTTCAAAAAATTATTTTTTGAAAAATTGATATACTCGTGGTAGGGAATATTTAGGAAATTAACATGTTCAAATTTTTTATTTATAAAAATGACGTCTCAAGTATATTTAAAATATATTGTAGAAGGGTAAATTCGATGCATGGTTTGGATGGACAAGATTCACATACATATGTGATTTTAAAAAAATTAGTGGACCTCATGTATGTGTGTCTAAATTTGGGCCCTTGATTCTATCATGAGGTAGTGCTTCTATATATAGGATGGAATGAACCTTGTGGAATATCATTTTTACTTATGGTAGTATGCTGAAGTCGGCATTAAAATTTAATCCAAATAAATGCTTGAATTTGGTAATTATTTTCTAACGGCATTATTTTGTTAATTACTCTTTTCATATGAAAAATCTCAACAGCCAAGTTTTTCAACGCTCCCACCCGAAGAAAGGAAACTGCGGTTGCTCCGCGTACAATTTACGAACACCGTCTACACCTATAAAAACCTGTCTGCTCAAGTTTCATGTGAAACCCCGATTTTAACACGAAAAAGATTTCATTGCAGGAGAAGAACCGGAGGTATTATTACCGTAAATACGCTCCGGACCACCATTGCTACGTCCGTGATCTATTCCCCAAACCTCTCAAAGTCAAAAGTCTAGGGTTTATCTTTTTCCTTATTTATTGATAGCAAGTATACTTACGTTGGAATTTGAGTCTGTAATAGAGAAATTCGTTTGACGTAGCGGTGAATCGCCCGCCAGATCCCCTCCGGTGAGCTTAATATCCGCAGTTCTAGGGTTTCTTTTTTTTTATCCATATTTGTACTTTCGTTTTTTCTAATGCGCGTCTAGTCGTTTATTTTATGATGTTCTTTTTGACAACGTTACAGGCGCTAGGTGTTTAGAGGCGTTTAGTTTCTAGTCGTCTGGTTTTTAGAGATGATGCCGCTGATTGGGCAAGCAATTGAAAAAATTGCGGCTCTGTGTTATCTTTTTGTAAATTTGGAACGTGCTGTGTTTATTGGCATGTCGATCTTTGATAAATTATTTTGTCGATTGAGCTGCTTTTGTAATTCTGTGGTCTGATTATAATTGTTTGAACTGGGATTATTGTTTTCACTCAGTTCATTCGGGCACACGCTATAGGAATGTCTAATTCTGTATGCTGACGAGTGTTCTTTTGGCCGCATCAGCGTTTGATTTTATTTTTCGGCCATTAGTTTTTTGCAAATTTTATTCTACATGAACAATGACTCATTAAGAATGCATTATTCTTTAATTTTTGACGTCATGTAGGAGATGTCTCGAGTGGAGGGATTGTGGGAGCGGTTGGTGCGTGCAGCACTACGTGACCGAAGAGTGAGCGGGGATGTATTTGGACATCCTGACGCAGGTCTTGTTGCAAATGTTCCATCGTCACTTGGTAACAAAGACATAGACGACATTCTAAGGACTGCAGATGAAATCCAAGCCGATGATCCTAATATTTCTAGAATTTGTATGTGTCGTTATTTGTTTTTCTTTTATCATGCTAAGACATATTCTTTTCATTCTGAGACAATTATTTTTTTTATGCAAACTATTTAGATAATTTTTGACTCAGGACTTACATTTCATCTTAGGAGTATCTCCTTTAGAAGTCAAACCTCCCTCAATATCCGCTTTCCATCCCTTATACTCCTCCGATGTTACTTCCTTTAGAAGTCAAACCTCCCTTGGTATTCCCTTCCCATCCCTTACAGGGTGATGCCTTACTGCTTCGCATACTTCTACCAATTACCAGGAATTGACATCAAATGGTTTCTTGGACTCAAGTGCTGGTGCCAACGAGGATTATATATCTAAATGTGGGCTTGTGAAACATTTAAATTTTGTATTCAGGAATATCTTTTAATTTTTTTCCTTTTAAGTTGCATTTATTTAACATTACTATAAGGAAACAGTTTGAAATGGAGTCGTAACTGTATCTATCTGAATTACAGTCATACACGCGATCATTTTGAACTTTTTTTTATTTTCACTAGATGTTTTTCTTGGGTGCCCAATTTGTGTACTTGGCTCTGTATGTGTGAGAATTTACGCTACTAGAGTTGATTGCCTTGTTAAGTAAGTTTGTCGCTGAATAACACTCTTGACTTTGTTATGCATTAAAACTGCTGTCATAATTTGAACTTGAGAAGGTATCTAGGGATTCCCAAGTGGAAAATTCGCCGAGTCATGCTAGACTGTTAGCTTGTGAGAGAATAACATCATTAAAAAGGCTCGATTAAACCTTGTTGAAGAATGAGTATGCTTCTAACAGCTAGATGCTTAATAAATATAAATATGGATGTCCTTTGCTTAATGGCTTCCTGTTTCTTTGACTTCTATTTTCACCCTGTATTTTTTTCTTCCTTTTATCTTTTCAGTATGTGAGCATGCATATTCATTGGCTCAAAATTTGGATCCGAATAGTGAGGGAAGGGGTGTACTACAGTTCAAGACGGGTTTAATGTCTGTCATCAAGGTATCTCTAAAGAGGAATGTTACTAATGCAACACTTATACGCTCACTCAATGTTTTCCATGTTGCAAAATTGAATAGTTTGATAATTAATCATAGTACTTTATTAGTGCTCCTGCATGTATTGATGTATTTGAACTTTCTATGACTTGCATTTGAGAAATTTATGGTCTGATAGGCATGGTTGCGATAAATAGAGCTGTTGACTTTAACATTTTTCTAATCTTGTACTGGTGCAGATTTCTTTTATTATACATATGCGCTGCATTCTCCTTTTGTGATATTTATGAAATCTTGCAGCAAAAGCTAATGAAGCGGGAAGGTGGAACCATAGACAGAAGTCAGGACATTGCCCGCTTACAGGAATTTTATACACACTACAGAGAGAAGCATAATGTGGACAAGCTTCGAGAAGAGGAGATGAAGTTGCGAGAATCTGGTTTCTTTAGTGGTAACCTTGGAGAGTATGTGTTCTTAAACAAGGCACTTTTTTCTAGTTGCTATCAGATGTTTGTTTGTGGTAGGGTTTTTTGGCCTTGTTTTCTGTGCTGTTTTCAATTAGGCATCATGCTTGTTCTTGAGCACTTTTCTCTCTTTGTACTCTTGCATACAATTGGTTTTAGTAAAAACTTGGTTGTTAGTTTCATATTTTGGCTGTCTTTTAATTTTTGCTCGGCTATTGTCTTCTGCCATTTTTATCAGGTTGGAACGTAAAACACAGAAAAGGAAAAGAGTTTTGGCTACTCTTAAAGTTCTTGGACATGTTTTAGAGCAGCTGACAAATGAGGTTTCCCCTGAAGAAGCTGAAAGATTGATTCCTGAGGAGGTTTGTCTATCTTTTAAAATTTTTGTTGCTTGTGTTCATATAGGCATATGAATTTCGACGGAAGGTAGTTCTATCTTTTGTTATTTTTAAAAAAATTATAAGCATGGAGAATTTGGTATTTGTTTTTTTTATACGTCATACAAAGTAACTAAATCATACATATACTTAAATGAGTGTACTTGAATTATGCATTAGTTTCTTTGTCTCGGATTAAGATGTTACCTCCTGTCATACTCCATTTATATATGTTTTTGTTTTTTCAGTTTATTTTAAATAATGAGGCACACAACCTATCTTGGCGAAGCCCACAAGATACTGTGATTTTGCTCAGTGGCAGGATAAGCTATTTCACAGTTTCACCATTTTAAAATTTTTATATTTTCCTTTAATTTTCTTCTGTTCTTTGTCTAATTTTTTGTGTGTGTATTGACCAAAAAGGAGATGCATGAGTTCACGTGAAACTTATGACTGCTGAAACCACAGGAACACCCATGTTCTTTTTCCAACTTTGTTTTCACTTAATCTGAAGCCAGCTGCTTACAGTGATGAGATATTTTTCCACTATTACTTCTAATTTATTTCGTAACTTTGTTCAGCCCGTGTTCTTAAGATGGATAAAGAGATGCTTTTAGATAGGGTAGGGGTCCATGCTAAGCGCTTGCATGTCTTTGGATATTTGGAGTGTGTAGGTAATTGGTTCTCTTAATGGATTCTATCCATAGTGCTTCATCAAGATTCAACTCCGGATTATATCCCAGGCACCTACCGTGTTGAATTATTTTCATCATCTTCTTCTCTCTTTTCCCTGGATTGCCCCCGTTGTCAAGTTGATGAAATTTTAGTTTTCCTCATGGTTGCTCTCTACTTCAGCTGAAACGAGTGATGGAGGTGGATGCAGCTATGACAGAAGATTTAGTGGCCTACAATATAATTCCTCTTGATGCTCCGACTCTTACAAATCCTATCGTGTCTTTTCCAGAGGTGACAGGTTATGTTTCTGTATCTAATTACTATTTCAATGGTATTCAGTCGTCTGGAGTGGTTGGATTTTAAATCAGGTACGAGCAGCGGCTTCATCTTTGAAGCACTTCATGGGACTTCCAAAATTACCTGGAACTTTTCCCGCACCGGCGACGAGGAGTTTAGACGTGTTCGACTTTTTGCAATATACTTTTGGCTTCCAGGTTAGTGTGTACTCCTCTATAATTTTCAGTTGTTATTTCTCACCAGCATGTGATTTGATCTCCATTGTCGTTTGTTTCTGCAAAATTTCTTGTCAACTTTTCTGTTCTCTGTCCTATCCCGAAAAGAAATGTTATGAGAAATCTAATTAATTGCCTGCACTAAAAAATCAGTTTTTCTGCTTGCACTTTAATTTAAAATTAACTGCATTTGTCAGAAGAAGGGGGTGAGAATGCACTCATTATAATGTGGACCATAATGCTCGGTTAGTATGTTAGTCAATGAAGTTGGAAAATTCGGTAAATACCTAGTGTTATAAGAGGTTTATTTGCATGTCATCTTGGAGAAGCTGAACAATTAGATGTCATGGTAATTAGGGCCTACTGCAACTTTAGAAAGAATTTTGTTTGCTGACGTTTATATTTGGTGTACCATTAACTTTGAAAACCTTTATGCCTGGTGTAATTTGAATTTGTGAAAACACGATGACCTCACTTCCAATTACTTATTCTGTAGAAGCCTAGGAACCATAAAACACGTTGTCATAATTTTTGCTTCTTTCTATTTATTATTCACCCAAAATATGAATTGGAGGTTAAAATTTCAAAGCATTTAGCTAACATGCTTATTGTAGTTGAAGCTTTGGTACTTCAGAACTTTGCATGAGCGTCAAAGGTTGCTATCCTCAAATGGGTTGCAACACTATTCTCAATTTGTTGAAGATGAACTTTATGCAATAATCTCATTTCCCCGCCCTTGGCAGTTTGTCCCTTAGGAGAAGAACCTGGTGATGAATTTTGTTTCATGATATTTGGTCTCGCGTTATTGATTGTGTTATATTTTTGTACATCCCCAAAATCATTGAAATATTAATTTTTTAATGTTTGGTATTTATTTGTTGGTGTTATTGACTTTTTCAGATTTGAGATTCAAATTTGTTTTTTCGGTTTTTAATTTTTTCAGAAAGATAATGTTTCCAATCAACGGGAGCATGTCGTTCACCTCCTTGCAAATGAGCAAAGTCGGCTTCGTATTCTTGAGGAACCCGAGCCAGTATGTCTCATACCATGTGTCAGAATGATATACTGGATTTACTCCCCTCGTTTTTTTGTCTCTTTGCGGTGTCTTTTCAGATGATGGCTGATTGTACATTTCAATTTATGATTTTTGTTGATCACATGTTTGGGTTAGGACACTAATTTCAGAGGGGGATGGGAGGTTTTTATTAGTTTGGTGCTTGGTTGTAGATGTAGGGGAAAAAATTCTTTTTGTACAGGATCATCACAATGTCACGAACCCTTTAGAATTGCCAATAGCTGCTTGATCGCTCCAAACTATGAATTTAAACCCAGGTGACTTATTTATCTAGAGTGCAATTGCTTCATGAATATACTGTACAACTTTATCAATAGTAGTTCAGTGTACGGAATCCTACCGCTTGTGAATCACATCTTTCACAGCCTTCCACGAAGCATTTATATTTAGTAGAATTATTTTTCCTGATATGTGAGAGTGGACAGTGCTTTAGTGCCGAGACCTTAATATTGTTTGAGGATAAGCGTTGGATGACCCTTTGGCGTGACCCCATGTTTGGCTTTCAGTAGAAGTGGAAGATGTTTTCCACTTACTATTGTTTTTAACTTCCCTTAATTTTTATCAAGGGCCGCTTGTCCTTGAGATTGTACATCTGCGTCTCATTTCAAATTTCTTATGGAGGGAGAATTCTTTTGCCTGTGATCTAGAATTAAGTTTTCTTAGAATCAGATTATCACTTGTTACTTTAAGAGCACTAATCAAGCTTTTACTATACAAACTATTTGTGCTTTGCCTGGAAGATTGACTAACGAACAGATTTAGAGGTTTATGTTCAGATTGCAGACATTAGCTTCAGGATTAGTTGCTAACAATCTCCACTACTTGTGAATTGTCTAGAGTTATTAACCTAGATGATTTTTCTCTCTATCTCTGTGGACGAAATGAATAACTTTGGAGCCTAGTGGATGTCTTTATTTATTTTTGGATTTTTAAACAAATGGGCGGTTGTTTTTCTATTCCTCTGGACCTCTCCTGTCTCTGTGAGCATATTGTTACTATTCTCAAATTCTGTGTATGCACCTTATGCTTTTACTCCTTGAATATGAGGATTAGTTTTATGGTAGCATGATGTGCATGTCTACTCGATCCCTATTACCATTTTTGGGATCTCAGATGAACATTTGGTCTATCGTGTTTTGAGTTATTTATCGCTTTGCTCCAGAAATTGGATGAGGCTGCTGTGCAGAGTGTATTTTTAAAGTCTCTTGACAATTACATCAAGTGGTGCAACTATTTGGGAATCTTACCTGTCTGGAGCAAGTATGTTTTTTAGTTCCGGTGGTGGTGCGAATTCTTTTCTATGATATTCGTGTTAATTTGTAACAGACTATACATTTTTCAGTTTGGAGGCTGTTAGCAAAGAGAAGAAGCTATTGCTTATTTCATTGTACTTCTTAATATGGGGCGAAGCAGCAAATGTTCGATTTCTTCCAGAATGCTTGTGCTACATATTTCATCATGTAGGTTCACTTGGAGCGTTGAATGTTTGAGCATTTTTTTCATTTATTGTTTTTAACTAGGTATCGATTAAGAAGATTTCAGGTCATAAGGATTGTCATTTGGCTGTTTTCCCACAGCTTTCTTTTCATTTCATAGCTGAAATTGACTCCCGTGTTTGGTAAAGGGTTTTGTTTGTTCTATTTAAGCTGTAGAATGAAGGATATTTGGGGTACGCAAGGACAATGATGTTGCCCAAAATTTTCTAAAAAAAATGAAATTCTGATCTAAAGTTGTACCTTCTGCTTTATTGGGAGTTGGGAAGAAGTCAATGATTTTTTTTCCCCGGTGTAGCTTTGTCTCATCCTAATACCATGTTTTGTTCAAATTGAACAGATGGGAAGGGAATTGGAAGAAATATCGCGGCAACAGGTTGCACAGCCAGCCAACAGCTGTCTTTCTGAGTCTGGAGTATCATTTATCGATCAAGTTATACTTCCTCTTTATGAGGTCATTTCTGCGGTATGTCTGCCGTGTTTCCGATTTCTGTGTCTTGCTTGTGATCTAATTTATTTGTTTATAGAATTTGAGTTAATTTAGTGTCATGGGCACTGGAAATACTAGTTTTTGGTAATTACATCCCAGTATGAACTCGAGATTTTCAAAGAAAAAAGTTAATTTATTTCTTAATAGTTTAATAATCCGTGATCTACAGGAAGCCTCCAACAATGATAATGGTCGAGCTCCTCATTCGTCTTGGAGAAATTATGACGATTTTAATGAATACTTTTGGTAAGTTTGGGTATCAGAACTACAAGATATATTGGAATAATGGTTTTCATAACCTTTATCTTTTAGCAGTATGTTTTTAAATTTTAGACGTTCTTCAATAGATAAATTTGTCTTTTTGGTTTTTTTCCCAGGTCACTGCACTGCTTTGAACTTGGTTGGCCATGGCGTAAGGGTACAACTTTTTTCCTACATCCAACAAGGTCAAAGGTCTGCAACACTTACATTCATTCTTAATTATCATAATAGCCAAGGGCGTTCTTTGGGTATTTTCACAGGACAATTTGGAGATTGACTGTAATAATTTTTCCCAAAAATATGACCTGTATACATTTTTGGCTTGTGAATTTCACAAATTTTAAAAATTATTCTCTGGATGTTTTAATTTCAAACTATCCCGTACTTTCACCCAAAATCATGTATTTGGCATTTATATTTCAAATTCTTTGTTGACACGCATCATAAGATTGGGTCGGTGAAGATATTTTTATCTGAGGAAAGTGTTTTCTTGAAAATATCCGCTGTTGGTTTACAGAGTGTTCTGAAGTCTAGCGGAGGCAAACGTTGTGGTAAAACATCGTTTGTTGAGCACAGGACGTTTCTTCATCTCTATCACAGTTTTCATCGCCTCTGGATATTCCTTCTGATTATGTTCCAGGTCTGCAACTTGTTTGGAAATATAGCAGTGCTAAGCTTTTCTCGCCTCATCTCTTCTCTCTCTTTTGCTTTACCCCGTTATGAATTTTTTTTCTGTACACCTATCTGTGTGTGTTATATATATACTACTGTCCGGCGCACTCGCTGCGTGCTTGTACAACCTTTTTTCGTAATTAATTTAATTTATGTTAGAATAGAGGTAATATCCTATTTATAAGAATTAGTGATGGGCCATATTGCAATTTGGGAGGGGCAATCTCTAAAATAAGTTGAAATTCCACATGACACACCAAATTGTCTTGTCTACCACCCTCTCCCTTAATATAATAGTTATCCATATGTCAAGGGGCTGTTACAAATTCTGATCGGCAAAACCATTATAAATTCAATCACTTTTAAAAGTTTCAGCTACTGCAGTTGTTTCATTGGATCAGTCTCTTAGGCCTATCGTGTTATAGAAGATGTGGGTTACTGATATCCAATTAGCTTTCTTTGTCTCCCATGTTCTGGTGAATTACGACTAAATTCCAGAGGAAAATGGAAAAATTGAGTTAGCTGCTATAACGTTAGGGTGGACCATATCTTCTTGATTGCATATTTCAGATTTTTAGAGTACACAATTTTGAGTTTTCTGAAAGGAATTGTTGTTATTACCAATTTTAAATATGTTTAGTTTGAAGTTTCTAGATTTTTGATATCTTGTTATCAACTTATTTCAGTTTTTGTTTTTCTTCTTTGTATTTACAATGAAATAGATTATACATTTTGTTGTGTCGATGTTTATTATTTTTACACAAATCTGAAGTTCAGGATTGGTATCATTTTGCTTATCACGCCCATAACCTGCAGTTCAGGAGACACTCTTTGTTTATTTCTTATGGTGGATAATCTTTTCCAGGGACTTGCCGTCTTTTCATTCAATAAGAGCCAGTTCAACTCCAAGACCATTAGAGAAGTTCTCAGTGTTGGACCGACATACTTTGTGATGAAGTTCTTTGAGAGTAAATATTTGATATTTTAGACTGTTTTGTGCCACATTTGAATAGTTCAATTTTTTTATTTTTATTTTTATTTTTAAGCCAATGAATTTTTCTGCTCTTCAGGTGTCTTGGACATCATAATGATGTATGGGGCATACTCCACTTCTAGGCGCCTAGCTGTGACCAGGATTTTACTCCGTTTTTTGTTCTATTGCTTGACGTCGGTTTTCATATGTTTCCTTTATGTGTATGTATATGCTACTCTTCTCAACCTTTTTCCTTTTAAGTGCCTAGGTTTTCTTTTTTCTATCGCTCTTTTTTTTTGCAAGCTATAGGCAGGACTTTGATTAAGTGCTGTATTTCACAGGAGAGCTCTTGAAGAACAGAGCAAACCCAATGCCGAGTCAATTATCTATAAGCTCTATGTCATAATACTTTCCATCTATGCTGGCGTGAAATTCATTTTGAGTTTCTTGATGCATATACCAGCATGTCACCATATGTCCAATCAGTGTGATGGTTGGCCTTTGATTCGTTTTTTGAAGTGGATGCACCAGGTTTACTTATTTTTTTATAGCATTATGCATTGCGTGAATGACTTTCACATATTTGTAGTATAAATTATATTTCTTTTTTGTTGTTGTTAATAAGTGTGCTCTCACGTGTTTTAGGAACATTACTATGTTGGCCGGGGCATGTATGAAAGAGCTTCAGATTTCATAAAGTAATTATATAGCTGCATTACTTTTTCTTACGACTTTCCCTCGTACTTATATGTTCTTACTTTTATAAGGGAGACCTTTCATCATTCCATCTGTCTCCCCTGCTTTTCCTTGTATTTATTTGAAGCAAATTTTATCCGCCACTCCTTGTCAATTGCTGTAATTAACCTAGCATGGATAATTTGTATGTTGACGATTTCATTCTTCACAAGATAGCTGAAGGGATTCGTTATGATCTTAGATTTTCTGTATTATGATGACTGTGAGTGACCCATGGTTTTGGCTTTCCCACTTGACTCGAGCCCAGCTGAGATTAAGTGGCAGTTTGCTGTTGGCTTATAGTCTTTGCGGGAGAGAGGGGATGCTTTCAAGTTTGATTTGTTTGAGCATTTTGGCAATAAGGAACGTGATGATTTGCTGAAGCTATCTCGTTCACTTTAGATTCACTTTGTCAAATGCCTTGTTTTCTTCATATGGAGTCACCTCTGTTAATTCCATCCATTTCTGCTGAAGCTATCTCGAGTATTTTAGATTCACTTTATCAAATGCATTGTTTTCTTGATATTGGGGTGACCTCAGTTAATTCCATCCATTTCTGCTGACGCTCCATGTGATTGTTGGGTGGGCGTAATTTCTGCTGATTCCATTCAAATTTGTAGTTATAACCTTCTCAATTGATTTCTGATGGCCGTGTAAATTTATTGGAATGCGTTCCTGGTTTCCATGTTTTTGCGTGAGTATATCGAATAATATTTGATTTAATGGTGGTTGTAACTTATTAGCCCTTGTTCATGGCAATGCAGATACATGATCTTTTGGTTTGTTGTACTTGGATGCAAATTTTCTTTTGCTTATTTCCTACTGGTAAGCATAAGACATTTCTGTTATTTGCTTTTGAACGCTGCATATTTCAGTTGTCTTTGCCTGAGATTAGATAATTTAGCACCCTATTGATTTTGTGCTTCACTTCACAGATTAGACCGCTGGCGGGGCCAACTAAGCTGATAGTAGAAATGGATATCAGGCAATATTCTTGGCATGATCTAGTGTCAAAAAGTAAGCCAAAATGTTATCAAGGGAGCAGTTTATTTTGATGTTTGTTCTAATGTTTGTGGTTTCTTGAGATTGGTATTATTATTGCACCACTTTTACTTATTGAATTCTAACTGATAGAAATTTAGTGAACATATAATGTAATATGAGAGATTTTAGTTGATTGTTCGTGGAGACCTGCAACCCAACCCCGACATAGTTTCCAAAGGGTGAAAGTTTTTTAAATCTCTTTTAGATTAGAACACAGATCCCATTTTTTGAATCTTGATAATGTCAAATCTAACTTTTATATACATTTTTTCCATTCTAACATCCCTCCATTCTGAATTGACGTGTTTTCGACTTAAAAAACAATTTTTTTACAATGTCTTGAAGAAAATCTCGCGGCAGAAGACAGGCAGGTGGATACCTATTGTTCTTCCATTGACCAAATAAACAGAGATCAGACAAGTGGACAGCTGGAGTTGATGACTGAAAGTGTGGTGGTCATCGTAAACCACACTTTGACTGAAACCTGACTTCATTTTTTTGGCACTTAATGGTCTTTAGATACATAAAAGGCTGAAATATCAAGTTCAGGGTTACTACATCGACATCATGTTGAATCTGGAGCTTAGGAATTTAGCGTTAACTTGAGATTGAAACTTAACGTAAAATTTATAAATTTGGTAATGAAAGCCTATATTCATGGAACAATCATATCGTTATGGATATAATTAAAATGAAAGGGAATAAATATGGTAGGAAATTGTTATTAACTAGATAATAAAAATAAAAATGTCATACCAAATATATATCATTGTATTTGTTTTCATACTATCAAATCTAATTCTTGAATTTATTTTTTTGTCATCCAACACTTCTGTTCCAAGTTCAATTAAGTGTAGTGTAAAATGTGCAGTTTTTTATTGTTTCACAATATTGCCGTTTCTCAAATTGAAAAATTGCTATTTTTCACGTGTAGATAACCATAATGCTCTAACCGTGCTAAGCTTATGGGCGCCTGTGCTGGCTGTAAGTATGTTTAACTTTTATTTTAGTGTTTTGGTCTCGGTTTTTTGAAATCTTTGCCATTTTGAGAACTGATGGTTCCCCTGTTCTCTGTCATACAGTCAAAATTATTTTTCATGGTCTTGAGTATCTTTCTGATTTATTCAACTTTTGAATTTGATTGTGGGTTTTTTAATTTTACTCTTTTCATTGGCTCTTTTGTTTAAAGAAAGCAATTGGCAATAAATTTGAATAATTGGTGTACAATAATTTGAGTTTTTAATTGCTGTTTCCAATGACCCAATGTTGCATGATTTTAGTTTATTAATCAAAGTATTCTAAACAATGGTAGGTGGGCGGTACGCCGCATAGGTGGTTTTTTAAATTAGTTTGTATAATATTTAGTAATATTATATATTAATATCTTTAAATTATTTTTTATTTTATTTTCATTTTAGAATATTAAATCATTGTTTAATATACATGACTAATAAAATAATAGATAAAGTTTTTTATTTTATGATATTACATCATTGATTAAATTAACTGTGATCTTCCTCTCTTTCGGATGCAAAATCACCTTCGTTATGTTTTCTCACTCTAGATTGTTGACGAAATTGAAGTTTGTCATGTAAATCACATTTCTTGTTGGACTTTGATGCTAATAAAAAATTACCTGTTATTTTTTTAATTGGATTTTAAATTTAAATTAAAAGACCTTTTTAAAAAAAAAAAAAACCAAAAACGAACAAAAAAAAGCCCTAACCGCTTGGGCCACCTAGGCTGGTCGACTAGCTGCCTAGGCCGATTTTTAGAGGTGGCGGCTGATTTTTAGAACACCGATGAATCACCATAAATAATTGTGTCGGTGAGTATTTGATGGGATGGGGTTTTGGACGGTTATAATCTTACTTTTTATGCATGGAAATATTATTTTTAATCTTAACCAACCCATCTCTGTATGGCTGTTGTTTTTGTTCTTATTTTTTTGTTGGATACAAGAAATATGTACCTGAGGTGGAGAGAAACTAGTGTACTTAGCTTGATTATATAATTAACCAATTTAATTTTCTGAGTGTGTCTGATTGTTAGAGCAGTCCAGAGCATAATTTTGGGACAGTGGTCCATGGGACTGTGCCTCCAATTCCCTCATTTCTTGATCTTTTACTTTTACATACGGCTGTATTTGACTTCTTTGTGTTTTCCTTATCTTTCACATATGTTAAGACTTTGTTGAGAAGCTTGAAAATCTATATGGCATGTCCCACCATAATTTATTTTGAGATGTTTTGTGATCAATAACATTTCTGGCCTTGCTTGGTCCTTCAAGAATGTGCTCTTCACCCTAGAAATGTTGGTTGACTACTGAATTTGTTATCTGGAAAGAATAATTGCTTGTGTTATCTATTGAATCTTGATGAACTTGTGATGACAATTGGGGAAAAACGAGCAATTTAAATAAATGAATTATGTACTTCAAAGTTCATGATATGTGAGAGAAGGTTATTCTTTCAGTGTCGTGATGATATTCTCTGAAACAGATTTCTAATGTATAATATCAATGTATGTTGCTATGTCTCCTCCCACTTAATAATTTCCCTCTTGTTTCCTGTATTGCAGATTTATCTCTTAGATATCCATATTTTCTACACTGTTATATCTGCTTTATGGGGTTTCCTGCTGGGTGCTAGAGATCGCCTTGGAGAGGTGATGTATTTTATTGTGCATGTCTCTATATTTGAAAATGTCACGTGATCATCAAGCATATGCAGTCTTAACATTTTTTGCTGTGTTGAAAGTATTAGTCTTCAGTTATGCATGTATTTCTCGTTCTCCTAGAGTATAATAAAAAATTTAAATTACATTTCTTTCGCTTAAGTATTGAATCATTTTCTTCTCCATAATTTAGATTAGATCTCTAGATGCTGTTCATCATCTTTTTGACAAGTTTCCCGACGCCTTCATGGATACACTGCATGTGCCAGTTCCTGACAGGTTCTTTCTTCTTCAGTTTGATACCTTTCTCTCCCATTAGAAATTGTATATTCTGAAATTAAAGTATTTTTTTGTGGCAGGGATTCAATCCAGCCATCTGGTCAGGTTTGTTAGACCACCCTGATGGAAGCTAATGGTTTTGTTTACTAATTTACAAACCTAATCTTGCAAGGATGAAGGAGAAACTAAAATAACTCGGCACAAAGCACAGAACAAATTACTGTCATTACCATTGTAGAATGATCTGATGTTTCTATTGGTTTGTTTGATTTGGTTTTAAGGAAGTAATTGAGCTTGGGACCGAATGGTTACAAGTATGTCCTTTAAAATTCCATTGCTTGGGAAACAAAAGGATCCCGCTTAGATTTGAATTAGTTAATCCACAATTTTAAAGGAGATAAGGGCTGGGATTAAGTACCGGCGACTAATGAAACCCTTCAGGTTGATCACAAGAACATAGACTTCATTTTATATAAAAGAAAAATGTTAAAGTTTTTCCATTGGTTAAGCTGAAAAATTAAGGAGAATTAGCAAATGACACTGGTTCTTTCTTTGCTCGTAGAATTTGTGTAAATAGTCATAAATAATATTGGATTGAGAAGTGCTTGATATTGGAATTGCAATTCAACTTCTCTTTGAAATAGTATCACCCTGCTAATTAAAGTATTTCGTATTCCATTATTTGTTCAACCATTCAGCATTTTGGCACTTTCAAGCTGTTAAATTTTAATTATATTGTGTAGATTCTCATTTAGTGGATCACTAGTCCACTAATGTAATTGACACTTAATTATTAATAAAATATCGTTTCTTATAAATTTTTTTTTAATTATATTGAAATCAAAAGTCTGTCTTATTAAGGCTTTAGGGAAGAACAAGTTGGATGCTGCTCGATTTGCTCCCTTTTGGAATGAGATCATAAGGAATATGCGTGAAGAAGATTATGTTACTGATCTGTGAGCTATTCTCCTGTTTGAACATCACAAGTTTTGATTGACATGAATTTCCTCCTGTCTCATTGATTATTTCCAACAGGGAAATGGAATTGCTTCAAATGCCTAAAAATTCATGGAGCCTTCCCTGGTTCAGTGGCCTCTTTTTCTTCTAGCTAGCAAGGTCTCACCTTGTATTTGAGCATAAAATTATATTTGTTAATTTGCAAGATTCTTCATCTGTGTGATATATTTCTTTTATGTAATACTTGCTAAATGGGTTTGTGATTTTTCTCCTATCTGAAGCTGTTCGTTGCTAAAGATACTGCTTTGGAGAATAGAGATTCTCAGGGCGAGCTATGGGACAGGATTTCAAAGGATGGATATATGAAATATGCGGTTCAGGAGTGCTTTTATGCTATCAAGTTTATTCTTACGTCCATATTGGATGATGAAGGCAACAATGAGGGGAAGAAGTGGTAGAGTTCATCATAATTTTTTTTTGCTCTGTTGCTGTTTGCGGTTTTGCTCTGTTGCTGTTTGCGGTTGTGTACTTCACAGTTCATTATCATAACATATCAGGATTGAAAGAATATATGAAGACATTCAAGGAAGTATAGCAAATGGAAGTATTCTCGACGACTTTGACCTGAATAAACTGCCTATTTTAATTCAGAAAGTTACAGCTCTCCTGGGAATACTGGTTCGTGCTAAATGACTGACAATGAATGAAGCCCTTTTTAAAATTTTGAAACTTGGACACTGCGATTGTATGATGTTGTTTAGTTATATTTTGCTTGACTTTGTTGCATGTTCTTTATGTTGTTGGATACATATTGGCTTCTCTGTTGTCTTACCACCATTCGCTTGTTTCTTCTATAATTTGTTATGTAATATATAATTTAGAAAGAAGGGAGTGATGATGGATGGTGGTTGTCAAAAGGGCTGCCATACCTTTTATACTCAGGAGAGAAACTTACCTAGTGATGTCAAAACATTTCAGGACCCAAAACAGGAGCAAGGCAGAAAGATATTTTCAGTTTTTTGGTTATATCATTTCAGTTATGTAACACAAGGCAGCATGTTGCCAGCTGGAATCAAATATGAAAATATGTGAATAAAAACACACACACACACACACACTCTTATATTTATGTAATCGATGGTTGATCTTGTTCTTAATGGAGGCAATTTTGAATCCATAATTTACCTTTTATTAGAATATAGTAGTTGTCAAGATTTCCCTCGTGGGCATATGATCGGAACTACTACAAATTATTATGTACTTGGGAGGTCATTGATCATGGGATAGTATACCTTTTTCCACAGTATACTTTATTTTAATATATTGTTTGACTCTATACATACATGCCTCCTTTTGGATGACGTGGTATTCTTTTTTCACGATATATCCAATTTCTAGGTGCTAATTCAACTTTTTTTCCTTTATCTATGTAGAAAAAGGATAAGACTCCTGAACTCGAAACTGGTGCTGTTAAGGCCATCCTTGATCTTTACGATGTTATGCAGCATGACATGTTTTCTATCAACATGAGGTTTATTGAAAACTTTATCATCTTTGTATTGCCTCCCACCTCCTACTTGTATGTTGAACCTGTTCGGTTATGCAGAGAAAATTACGAGACTTGGAATAGGCTCTTCAAGGCAAGGACTGAGGGTCGTCTCTTTCAAAAGTTGAAGTGGCCTAGAGATGCAGAGTTGGTATGCTCTTATCTGTCTATATATATATATATATATATATCTGTTCAATACATTTCTATTTGGGAAAGGGCTAAAATGCATTATACATGTCTAGAAATCACAAGTCAGTAGATTGTATGCACTCCTCACCATCAAAGATTCAGCTGCGAACGTACCAAAGAATCTTGAAGCAAGACGGAGGCTAGAGTTCTTTACTAATTCTCTTTTTATGGAGATGCCAGTAGCCAAGCATGTCAGGGAGATGTTATCTTTTTGGTAACTGCTACATTTTCTTCACCGATTTGGGGATTGTGCTGAATTTTATGTGTATGTAATGCTCACCATTGCTTGGGCAGCGTATTCACTCCATATTACTCAGAGACCGTGCTTTACAGCATGTCTGAACTCCTAAAGGAAAATGAAGATGGCATTTCAACGCTGTTTTATCTACAAAAGATATATCCAGGTACCTCACAATTTTTTTGAATGTTGTGTCTGCTCATCTTTTCCATGTTTTGGATTAAATCTTTTTGATGTTTCTCTGATCTGAATGCCAATTCTTACCCCTTAAAACCCCTTAGCCTTTAATATGTGCATTATTGCCATTGTAGAAATCATTGAATAATTTTCCAGGACAAATGTAGTATTATTCTTAGCTCTTGAAAGATGCTTCTTTCTCAAAGCCGCCACATTTTGCAGTTTGCAGTAACACATGGACCACTGAGTATCGTTCTTTTCTTAAGACTATAGCCTTTTGTATTAATCTTTAGTTTGTTTTTGATATAGGTTAGGTTCTTCGTTGATATTCTCATTATATTTTATTTTACGGTTTCCACGTTAAGGCTGATTTCTGAGCTCACAAAACTATGTCACATATTATTTTGCCTCTTTTGGACACCTTTGCATATTTAATCTAATTTATTTTCTAGAAATCTTATTTAGATGTTGCGATTTTTGAAACTCTTTGGTCCTGGTCTGATTTCCAATTCTCTCTCTCTCTAGGTTTTTGGTCCTGGTCTGATTTCCAATTTTCTAGAAATATGTAGATGGTTTTTTTTTATTTCTTTTGAAATTGTCATAATTCATTGACGCCCTTACTTGTGATCAATTTTGGATTCTTTACGGGTTGTCTTCCTCACACTGTATTTGGCATCTTGTTATGGTTCTTTGAATTTTGTTGTCCAACTTATTTGCATTCCATAGTTATCGCAGTATCCGGCATTCCGGCATGTTGAAATTGTAATGTGTTCTGTTTTTTGTTCAAGAATATGTTTTCTTTTTAAATTTCAGATGAATGGAAAAATTTCCTTTCTCGGATTGGACGGCACGAGAACTCGACAGAGTCAGAATTTAGTGACAATCCTAATCATATCCTTGAACTGCGTTTTTGGGCTTCTTACCGAGGGCAGACATTAGCCAGAACAGGTGCGTCTTCAGTCATGCATCTTGCCATGTTGGTTGTTTACGTTATGTCAAAAAACTTATTCATTTCTTTTCCGAAGGTAGAAAAAATATTGAAGTGCCTTTATTTTTATATACGTTTTGTCTCTTGATGAATCAGATTATTTTAGTGAAGCATGAACTTAATTTCTTTTAGCCTCTAGCTTAAAATCCAAAAAACAATTATTCACTGTAAACTTCTATATTCAATTTCTAAGAAATTATAACGTAGCATTATTAAATATAAATGGTGTAGAAATGAAAAATTTCTTGTCATCTTATCTTGTGACACTTGTAATGGAAACATCAAACATGCAATACTACAGAAGATATTTCAGCATAGTTTAAGTCTGGTTTTTTCACATAATCTGTGAATGCATTGAAGTTCCTGCATGATGAATCAAGTGGACTCACAGGGTATTGGATTTGGACTTCTTCCTTTCTTTAGTGGATGAGTTTGAGCTTTTGTATTGTATATTACTCTATCCAAGAATAGGGGAAGTTTTAGGTAACATTCTTGGAGGGGCCTATTAATTCTATGACCTTATGGTGATTTTAGTGTGATATTTTTGTTTCTTATCGGCACACAGCGGTCTCATGTTTGTATACTGAACATTCCATCATGTATGATTTAGCAAAAGCATTGTTTTGGCCATCTGTGTTGGTGGTGCTCTAATGGGAAATATACTGGTGTACATTATTAACCTAGTTGCTTATGACTGTAAAAAATGAGTACCATGAACTTTTACTTTTCTCATCTCTTTAATCCTGGATTACTCATTACTTCTATGGACACAGTTCGTGGAATGATGTACTACAGGAAAGCTCTTATGCTTCAAGCTTATTTGGAGCGTATATCAACTGGAGGTTTGGATATCTAGTAATCGACGCATCTCTCGTTTTTTGCTTGTCATATCTATACGTAGTCGTTGATTCATCCTTAATTTCAGATGTAGAGGCAGATATTATTGGAAATGAATCGATTGATGTTCAAGGTTTTGAGTTGTCTCCTGAAGCCAGAGCTCAAGCAGATCTAAAGTTCACATATGTTGTTACATGTCAGATATATGGAAAGCAGAAAGAAGATCATAAACCCGAGGCTGCAGATATTGCACTGTTAATGCAAAGGTTGGGCAATTGTTTGACGGCCATTTCAAAAAGGACAAGAAAAATCCTTCTCTGCTAAAAAACATATAAAACTCCAACTTCTCAATAAATCTGAAATCGAGAAGTTCTTAAACTCTCCATGTTTCCCATTCCAATTCAGTGGGATATTATTAGCATTGACATTACTTGCTAACTTAATCAAAATAATGATAAAATATTTGGTATTGCCAAAACCTTATCTTGATTACTACCTTCTAGAATGATCTAGTGCTTTAATTGATAGAGAAGTCTTCCTGTGTTGAAAGGAAACTTATGTAAGATGCTAAATATATGTGTCTTTTATGTTTCTCCTATAATTTTTGTTGTCTTATATATATTTCAACACAGAAATGAAGCTCTTCGAGTCGCATTCATTGACGTGGTTGAAACTCTTAAAGATGGAAAAGTACACAACGAATATTTCTCAAAACTTGTGAAGGCTGATATTAACGGGAAAGATAAGGTAAACAAAGGATTAGAGATGGTGTGGTCTCCTGCATTTTATTCTTTTCAGTGGTTTAGGATATGGAACCATGTGTATAAGCCTGGTAAAAGGAATGGATACCTGGTACAGGTCTCCGGTTTTTTATGGTAATATGTATCTAGATTTTTTGAGATGAATTGTAACAACCTTGTGTTCGTTATCAGTTGTGGAAGGTCTACAGTTTATATGTACTGCTGTGATGCTTGTGGAGTGACTGCTTTTAAATTCTGCGACTCTGAGCAGGATAATTGTCTAATTTGGCATCATCTGTTATTCGTCCATTACTATGTAACGAGTTTACATCTTTTAGACCGAATATATACCTTTCAATATTCAGTCTTTCTTTCTTCCTTTCCTTCTACTGCATCATCATCTTCGTCAAATTTTACTATCTTTTACTATGCAGAATATTTCTACTCGACCTACTTTGTTTCAATCAAGCACATTTTCATCTATATGCGGTTTTTGTTATTTTTTAATTTTGATTTGGACATTATATCTGTTTGATAAACTTCACAAGGTTTTGTACATTAGTGATGCTCTAGTTGAATCCATTTGCAATTAAGTTATTTGTGCTGAATTCTTGGATCATCTTGAAAATTACAGGAAATCTATTCAATAAAGCTACCAGGAAATCCTAAACTCGGTGAAGGGAAACCTGAAAACCAGAATCATGCTGTAGTCTTTACTCGTGGTAATGCTGTGCAGACAATTGACATGAATCAGGTGGGGTTTTTTTCTTTCAAAAATACGGAAACCATCTAAGATGATCGTTTATTTTTTAAGATAATGGTTTTTATGTGGTGTTAGTTTCTCCTTAAATCTATCGTTCGAAGTTGTCCTGCAAATAGTGTGTGGCATCAGTCTTTTGATAAATATAATTTGTATTCCGATTCCTTTGACCAGTTGTTTCTTTCAACCTCTGTTTTTAGCCTCTTACTTGTTTATATCATACTCTATGCATGAACCTTCCCTTTCCTTTCTAAGGTTTCTTTGTTTCCCGTCAAACTGGCAGATACCTCATGCCCATTATGTGGATGACTATATTCTAACTAGTAATATGAAACAAATTGTTTACATGATG
Organism: Primulina tabacum; assembly: GCF_025594145.1. NCBI lineage: Eukaryota > Viridiplantae > Streptophyta > Magnoliopsida > Lamiales > Gesneriaceae > Primulina > Primulina tabacum. Next base: position 505,819 of record NC_134551.1, read on the forward strand.
ATTTTTTGGTTCTAAAATACATACTTAAAGAACATATTACTTTTTGGATTTTTTTAGCTTGCTTTTGTGAATTTTCTGTTCTTCCTAATTGTCATTGTCCAGAAAAGTGCGGGGATTTCTGCCTACCTTTTTCATTAATGAACTCCTAATCCCTCAGGATAATTATTTTGAGGAAGCATTGAAGATGAGAAATCTTCTTGAAGAGTTCTATTGTGATCATGGAATTCGTCCTCCGACAATTCTTGGTGTCAGGGAACATGTATTTACTGGAAGGTATTTAAAGGGCTTTATTTGCATTTTTTCTCTCTGTATACTTCATCATAAACTAACTCTTCAGCTTTCACATGCAGTGTATCTTCTTTAGCATATTTCATGTCTAGTCAAGAATCCAGTTTTGTCACTCTTGGTCAACGTGTTCTTGCAAATCCTCTGAAGTAAGTTCTGCTGGCGGATGGCTATTTCATAATGTTTGCTTGCTACTATGTTTATTTCTCAGCCTCTTAAAGTTAATCAAAACCGTGCATAGGTTTTACTTGATACTTTGGTGTTCTTCAGGGTTCGCATGCATTATGGTCATCCAGATGTTTTTGATAGAGTGTTCCATATTACGAGGGGTGGTATTAGCAAGGCATCTCGTGTAATTAATATCAGTGAAGATATCTACTCTGGTATGACCGATTTAAGAAACTGATAACATTTTTTTGTTTTATTTTAGTTAATATGGAATCTTTATGTTTAAGGGATATGATTTTTTTCTTGTCTTGATGGTTATCAAATAAAGGAAATAAAGATAATCTCTGAAAGAAGTAATTAGGTTTTCGGTGCAGATTTTTCACCATTATTTCAAAGAAATTGGTAGTAGGTGTTAATTATTGTAGGATCGAGCGCATTTCATTTTAACAAAAGTTTAAGTCGGCGGTAATGATATATCTCACACCTTCTGAACCATACTGATGTCCAAATACCAAGTTTCAATCACTCTCCCCGCAAAAGCAATTGTTGCTCTTCAACAATCCCTCTTTTGGTAACTACTCTCCCTTACAAAAGTTACATTTAGTGATATTTTTGCTCCTCAAATCTTTTAAGCCTTACAACAACCCAAGTACCGTGTCTTAATCGATATCCAAGCAAGAGCACATGTCGATCCCTAGCAACAGTTGTCCAAAATTTTTGTGATTTGTGGTCTAATAATACAGAATTACTTCAATTATATCGTCACTTACATTGGTGATGCAATTGAGCCAATTCTAGTTGGAGTGGACCTCTATTTTAGCTCAACTAGAAAAAAGTTTCACTACTTGAGCTGGACTAAGTGGGGGGATTTGGGCTTGAGCTTGACTATGTCAGCACCATCAAGCTTGAGCTCGTCGAGCTCGATTTATCAAGTGTTAGTAGAGCTTTAGGTTGATGTTGGATTGTGAAATGACTTAAGCATGTTGATCATATTAGATACCTGAACCATGGAGTTGAAAAAATGCAGGTTTCAATTCAACTTTACGTCAAGGGAATGTGACTCACCATGAATACATTCAGGTATAACTTAGATTCCTTTCAAGCTTCGGAGCATGAGTATATGTGAATTGGGAGAAGACTAGCTAATTAAATGAATTTTGCACAGGTTGGTAAGGGAAGAGATGTTGGACTCAATCAGATTGCCCTTTTTGAAGGAAAAGTTGCTGGAGGCAATGGAGAGCAAGTTCTTAGTAGGGATGTCTACAGGCTTGGGCAGCACTTTGATTTTTTTAGGATGCTCTCATTTTACTTTACCACAGTCGGATTCTACTTTTGCACCATGGTTAGCTATTTCTCATGGAAAAGCAACTTTCCTGCTTTGTTGCTTAGATTTATGAAATGGCGGACTTGTGTCTAAATTTGTTGGGCAACGTCTGATTTTGCTTGTGTATATTTATTTTACAGAATTGAACTTTGCATCCCATGTTAATACCTGTTTCAAAGCTGTTTGATAACCTTTAACAAGTCCAAATCTCCTTGCAGTTGACTGTGCTGACTGTGTATGCTTTTCTCTATGGGAGGGTGTATTTGGTAAGTCCGTAGCCTGTATTCTCTTTTTACAGTAATGTATTCATGTCTTACTGTGTGCCGTTCTTACATTAATTATATACTGAGAAGATTGTTTAATTTCTATTCATCTTTCCATCTCGAATTCTATGGCTGTGGTTCCTTATTATATTTACATTATTTTTTTTTCTAGGCATTATCTGGGGTTGATGAAACCATTCTAGACAGAGCACAAATAAAGGATAATACTTCTCTGAGTGCGGCTATTAATGCACAGTTTCTGTTCCAGATTGGAATCTTTACAGCAGTTCCTATGATTTTAGGGTTCATCTTAGAACAGGGCTTTCTGAGGGTATGTCTTTTTTTATGTGAATTCATGTCTTTGGTAGTGCTGGTTGGCAGATTTGTTACAAATTTTACTCTATTAGATTTGGAGGATCTGTCTTTAATTCAGGCTGCGCTGTACTTAAGCTATCATGTTTGATCTTCTTACCAATTCTTGGATTGTATATGAAATATATGTACCTTTTTGGATTCTATGAAACTGTAAACATTGCAAGCAGTGATTATTTTAGCAGGTTTCTTGAGCCTCTCAGGAAGCTAGGATTCTGTTGGACCTCGTATTGTTGACATGTGATAATGAAGTTTGTATAGGAGATACTCAACTCTTTTAGTCAGAAATCGGGATTGAAGATTAACTTGGAAAAAAGCGTTTAATTAATGGGATTAAATTGTTCGGATGTGGAGGTAGAAGTGTTGGCTTCAGAGATTGGGTGTAAAAAAGAGGAGTGACCAATTAAATATCTTGGGGTACCGTTGGGAGACCATCTTAGGAACTTTGACTTTTGGAAGCCCATGGTTTCCAAGATGTCTAAGAAATTAGCAAGTCTGGGAAAAAATGTTCCTATCAAGGGGGAGGGGGGTCGTCTAACATTGATAGTGTCAGTGTTGAATGCTATAACAACGTACTTCATGTCTCTCTTTAAAGTGCCATTTCGTGTGGCAAAAAGCATGGAAAAATTATGAGGGATTTTCTGTGGGAAGGAGCCGATGGGGAGGTGCATTGTCATGTAGTTGCTTGAGATCAAGTTTGTAGACCAAAAGATTGGGGGGTTTGGGTTTGGGTTTGGGGAATATTTGTTTGAGGAATGAGACACTTTTAGGGAAAGAATGGTGGAGATATTTTGTAAAAAGGGATTCCTTGTGGAAAAAAGTTATTAAAGGCATTTATGGTCTACAAGATAATGGCTGGGACGTGGATACGACTTTTAGAAATCCCTTGAAATTTCTCTCGCGTTCTTACCTGACTTTTCGTCTTTTAATTAGGACGGTTCTCAAAAGGGGGAATAATATCATTCGCTTTTGGGAGGATCCTTGGGGGAGGGGGGTGTATTCGTCGTTCAAAGAGTGTTTACCATCTCTATTTCATATCTCCTTGATTCTTAACAAACCTGTCAGCAATTTCATCAGTGGCGTGGACCTTCTGGTTAATTCCAACTTTGCCTGGGATGTGCGTTTTAGAAGAGCTTTAAATGAGATCGAAATTGTCAAGTTCAGCACTCTACTAGGGGTCTTAGATATTGTTCCTTTGGAGGTGGGTACGGAGGATTTTAGTGTTTGGTTGGGGGACTCTTCAGGGTCTTTTTCTGTTTAGTTCTTTTTATGAATCATTATTCCCGATCAGCAACTTCCATTATTTCCCGTATTTTACTAATATCTGGAAAGTACATATCCCATATAAGGTTCAAGTTTTCTCTTGTAATGTGGTTTTGGGAAAATTGCCGACCTGCAATTCGTTGCAAATATGATGGCCTAATTGCACTTTATGTTCGAACTGGTGTAGCCTATGCCAGAACAAAGAAGTGGATCAAGACCATTTACTTTTGCATTATTCGTTCACGAGCGGAATTTGGAACAAGTATTGTAGGAATTGGGTTTCGAGTAGATTTTCCAAGAACGGCGTAGGACATGTTTCTTTTGGAGTCGGGTTTACCTACCCGGAGCAAAAGTAAATATTTTTGGTATGTGGTAATTCATTGCTTATTTTTGTCAATTTGGTTGGAGCGGAACAAAAGAATTTTCACCGACATAGCAGAGTCTATAGATGATGTTTGGGAGATGATCAAATTTAGGGTCACGAGTTGGACGACAAAATTGGCAGTGTTTAACCATTTACTTATCTCAAACGTAGTTCGGGATTGGAAATTTCTATGGTATTGACGAAAGTGTAGTAGGTTTCATTCTTCGTGGCTTTTGTGGATTTCTCATCTGCCTACTTGTACTTTGTTTTCTTATTCCGATAAAATTTCGTTTCTAATAAAAAAAATGAGAACGGCTGAGATGATGACATCGTTGTTGTGCACTTTATTCTGCTGAGAATCCTCATTCCCTATGTCCTTCAAGGCACGTACCTGGTGTTTGCATGTATTGTGAATCTGTGAACCAATTATGATTGCCAATTATTTGCAAGCTTCACTTTTCTCTCCATAATGTGATGTGAAAAACTACCTTTAACGATACCACTCTTTTCATTTGTTTCTTTCTTCTTTTCCTCATTTCATGCAGGCTGTAGTTAGTTTTGTCACCATGCAGTTTCAGCTCTGTACAGTATTTTTCACATTTTCATTGGGTACTAGGACACATTACTTTGGCCGGACTATTCTTCATGGTGGTGCAAGGGTATGCTTCATGATCGTCCTTACTTTCCAATTGAAACACCTGTGATTGCTCATATAAAAAGACCTTTTGCAGTATCAAGCAACTGGTAGAGGATTTGTGGTTCGTCACATCAAGTTTACTGAAAATTACAGGCTTTATGCACGAAGTCATTTTGTTAAGGGGTCTCTCTCTCTCTCTCTCTCTCTCTGTATGTATGCGCGCGCGCATGTGTTGGCGCCAACTTGTCTGAGGTTGAGAATTGACCAAGATTTATTTTCTATTTTCTTCAGGATGGAAATTGTTCTGTTATTGGTGGTATATCTTTCCTATGGATACAATGAAGGTGGTGCTTTGTCCTATATTCTTCTCACTGTTAGCGGTTGGTTCCTAGCAATTTCTTGGCTCTTTGCTCCATATTTGTTTAATCCATCTGGATTTGAGTGGCAGAAGTAAGATTCTTGCACTTTTTCATGTCCTACCTTTTGGCCTTCTTGGTTCAAGAATAAGCCTTTTTCTTGTAATTACTAGGGCCATAGAGGATTTTCGAGATTGGACGAACTGGCTTTTTTATAGAGGTGGAATTGGTGTTAAAGGAGAAGAAAGCTGGGAGGCTTGGTGGGATGAAGAACTGGTAATTCATTAGGGATTCACGCTCAAAATTCTTCTATTTGTTGGTTTTTTTGCCTTCGTACGTGCGCATTGCATAATGCAGATACCATGATTGCAAATATTGGTAGAGCATCCTATTCTAGTCACTCATGAGAAACAAAAGGATGTATTTCTTTTACTACATAAATGTACTCCATGATCAAGGTTTAACTAAGGATGGCATGTTACTATTGCATCCAATTTGGTTTGTGGATAATTTGATGTTATTAATATGAAATAAAATGTTAGGAAGCCCGAGGAAATTAAGAGAAATATGAACTTTTATGACTTGTATTTTCCAAAAATTAAAAGAGTGAGGCGTTTTGTTTTGGTTTCCACATCTAAGTTAATTTGTGACACATGTCACTTCTCCATGTGTAAATGAATATAGTTTTCATCTTTTGGCATCAATACTTTGACTGTAGAGATCCTTTTTAATAATTGTTATCGTTGCAGTCTCATATTCGAAACTTCAGTGGGAGAGTGATGGAGACCATTTTAAGCTTTCGGTTTTTCATCTTCCAGTACGGTATCATCTACAAGTTAGATGTGCAAGGATCAAACACATCACTATCGGTACAAACTTTTTGGCTTGTCTGAGAAATAGTTTTTTCCCTACATTAGGTACATCATTTTAAACGACTTGCATTGCAATTCCTTGGTGGTTTTCTCATGAGCAACCAGAAGGTATTTGTCTCAGGTGTTGAATCTAGAGTTAGAAGTTAACACTCCGCTATATTTTTCTTGTGACTGCATGAGCCATTTTATTGGTTCAAGCTGCCCAATGTCCTCAGGAGTTTTGATTTTGGCATAGCATGTCAGCGATAGTTTGTGTCAGATCTGTTTTCTTCCTCCAATTTTTTTTTGCTTTTTCGTTTCATTTGCTGAAAGAAATTTATCTAAAATGATGCTTTATCTCATTTACATTTGAAAATGATCCTCGTAGATATGTTGAGCATGCTATGGTCTTCCCGTATCGCTGCATGCTCTGTGCCAAGAACTTATGATTACAACACATTCTTGGAGTTGAGAGAGGCAGTTGGATAAAATAATAACTAATTTTTTTCTCTTTTGTTTTGTTGTCAGGTATATGGGTTCTCATGGGTAGTGTTTGCTGTGCTTATACTTCTTTTCAAGGTCTGATATTTGAAGATTGCAACTATTGGAGACCTCTAGCTTCATTGGTCCAACCAATTCAAAGTTTTATTTTTGATTTTGCAGGTGTTCACATTTAGTCAGAAGATATCAGTCAATTTTCAGCTGCTGCTGCGGTTCATCCAAGGTCTTTCATTTTTGCTTGCTCTGACTGGCTTGATTGTTGCCATCGTGTTCACTGATCTCTCGATCACTGATATATTTTCTTGCATCTTGGCTTTTCTGCCAACTGGGTGGGGAATTCTTTCTGTAAGTTTTCCGCGCTCATAGATTTTCATGAAATATTGTGGTTGCCATCTTCATCCAGTATATCTGAAGTTTGATATTGTATTGATTATAATGATCTTTGGCAGGGATTTGTGGGGTCAGATGTCGTTTATCTCCTGTGTCACATTTAATATCCTGAGTGAAAATAAGTAGGAGATTCATGGACTTTTGTTTTTGTTGTGGAATTTGTCTCGCATGTGTAGTTGGCTTTCTATCAGAAATCATTCAGGAAACTTGAATAGTTTTAACTATGCCTGCTGATGAAGTTTTGAACTCTGAATAATGATTTGCGCAATCTTAAGCACAACAAAATTGTTACGTCTGCAGAGTTTGAGACGTGTATGAAATCACTTATTACTCCCTTTGTACTTGTTTGGGATAAGAAATATTGCAAGATATTTCTCAACTCGTTCTAATTTACGGGACAAAAAATGTTGAGCACGACTATCATACAGAGATTATTGTTCTTTTAGACCCTCAGGTTAATATGATTATTTGTTGTTGGATTAAAGAAAAAATGAAGCAGACTCGCCTAGATTAATGCAATACCTCGGATTATGTTCTAATAAATTTATCTGTCGTGCTAAATATAGTATAGCCCACAGCACACAAATTATCAAGGGCGTAAACATATTTATTTATTTGAAAATTCTCGCAGGTAAATCTTGGAACTGTCCTCCATGTTTGAGTTGCGAGGAAAATCCTCCGTTCTCTAATATTTTGTGAACGCATCACTGTGTTATGCATAAAATGTCATCTTCGCACCTATAATTGTATTTGCATGTCAAAATTTTTAACTGTGCATCTTTGTTATAACGAAATTCATTGATCTGTCTTATTCTGTTTGAATGTCCAGATTAGAGCTCTATTATATTGACTTAGCTCGTTTTAACCTTGAATTCCTTTCGATGCTTTCTTTCTTTTTAATTGAAGATTGCGTGTGCTTGGAAGCCGGTGGTGAAGAAAATGGGACTCTGGAAGTCCATACGCTCCATTGCGCGATTATATGATGCTGCTATGGGGATGCTTATTTTCATCCCTATTGCTCTATTTTCGTGGTTCCCATTTGTTTCAACATTCCAAACACGACTTATGTTCAACCAAGCTTTCAGTCGAGGCCTGGAAATCTCTCTTATTCTTGCTGGAAACAACCCAAATGCCGATCTATGATTTCCGCTATCAGCTGTATCGACATCCTATCAGGAAACTGAGGATTGTTTCACTTTTGTACGAATTTTTTTATTATTGTCTTGTATCATTATTGGGTTGTTAATGTAATGCGATGTAATGGAACAACATGTTTTAGTTGTCCCTTTTCATTTTTAAATCAGCTCATGTACGTACGACGAATGGCATGTATATCTATCTCGATAATTTTTTGAATTTTCTGACCGAATAAATCTCCACGATTTATACTACAGGATATTTAGATATAATTTACGGAGTGGTTTTATATATACCTTATTTTACAGATTTTTAAGGTATGGTTTAAATGGTCAAATATCAAATTTTAAAGAGTTTTTTTGACTGTATTTGGAGTTGGGAGATTCTCATCGCAAGTCGCTCCGACCATGGAATTCTATGTTTCTAACACCACCTATGGATACCTAGATTGTGGAGTCAAAAAGTAAAATGGGCGTATGTAAAATGCCCAAAAAAAATGCATTTTCTTAATTATTGCATCTGATATTCATACTGTTTCTCACTTGGTTCCATCAACAAGATCATGGATGAAAAGAATTTTGTTGTAATTCTGATATTTTCATCTGCGTATCTGCCGAATTCATCTCGAATTAACAGAAGTAAAAAAAAAAAAATTGTAGAGCAATTCAATTTTGAACTTAGTTTCCATCTCCGCTTCGCGGTAACATCGTAGATTTTGGACCCGGATCTCCTTCAAAATACAAGTTTAAAAGGTTAGGGCATTAAAGTCAGATTTAAATATCGTGACATTCCTTTCATTATATTATAACAACTCAGAATCGTTGAAGTGGCCAATTGGGTGCGCACTGAAGAAGCTGGTTCTTCGTTTTTTGTTTGTTTAGCGTGGGTTTTGTTGCAGACTTGGATCTTGAAGATCGAAGCTTCAGACACGGTACTCATGCTAAAATCATGTATCAACCTATCTTTCTTATAAGTATTGATGGATAATACAATACATGATGTTCGAGACGTCAAAATTAACTTGTTCTCTTAAACTGGCTCTTAGTAGATTGTACGATAATGTCTCATACAAGAATCTATATTCAAATCTATGATTTATTATAAATTTACTTTTAGATTTACGATGCATAAAATATTTTATGTTTTTATATATGTTTTATGTATTGTTATAACTATAACCTATGTTTCTATGAATTATTGGAATGACTTTTAACTCTCAAGCACCATTATGCGCGTACATCACATGTTCGAGATTATTTATTGTTTCGAGATGTCAATATTACTCACAATTTAAAGAAAATATATGTGTTTCTATGATTCATTATAAACTTTACCTTGACTCATCAGGAATATATATGTTTCTCTGCCTAGACCATTATGCACGTAAATGTCCTAAGGAACATCTACCATACACCTATGGTTGTTCTTGTTGGAAAATATGATGCTTAATGAATGAAAATTAAGCAAATTAATCAATGTGTTTTATTGGAAAAATTCGAAAAGAAAAACGAAGCTTAATGAACGAATATTAAGTTCGGTTGTTCTGAATTAAACTCGAAACGAGTTCATCTAATATTGAAAGAACTTCAAACGAGTAGACGGAACATGTAAGGGACGAAAAATCGGAAAAAAAAAAATTGCGCATGAACAGTAGCAGGCACGCACCTGCGCGCAGTGGCAGGCGCGCACCCGCGCGCATTTCTGCGCGCAGGTGCGCGCGCCTGCCGAGCGCTCTCGGCAGGCACTGCCGAGCGCTGCTCGGCAGCGTGCGAGCAGGCGTGCGCCCCTGCGCGCACAGACGCGTCCCTTCGAGTTTTTCTGACATTTTTTCATTCCTTTGGCATTGTTTGATGCTTGTGATCAGTTACAATGGCCAATGGACATCCCTATGAATGAAAGATCATGTCTTTTCACACGAAAATCATTATATGTTTGATATTTTGAAAATCAAATATAACATACACAACATATCATTAGCATATTACCTTCTTCTTCTTCCTTCTTCAACAAGAGAGAGTTTTTTCATTTCCTTGTGATAGAACTTGAATATTTGAGTGCTCATTATTCAAGAGTTGTAGTTGTATCTTGGGAGAAGATTGCCACAAACCTCTAGCACATTGTGAGGGGCAAATTCTTCTTAAGGAGAAAGTGTTCAACACTTACCTCTACAAGCCATATTCTTTGTTTTATTCTTGCTTTCCTCTCATATTTGAATATCACAAACAACAATCTTAAGAAGAATTTGGATTTTTGATCATTTACAAGAAGAATCTCAATGGCATCAACATCTATAACTCCACATGCTACTATTGCACAAGGAGAGAAACCAGAAAAATTTTCTGGTGCAGATTTCAAGAGATGGCAACAAAAGATGCTCTTCTATCTCACAACCTTGAGTTTGTCAAGGTTCTTAAAAGAGAATCCTCCCACTATTGCTGAAAACGAGACAGACATCAACATGAGGGCCGCTTTGGATGCATGGAACCAAAGTGACTTCTTATGTAAGGATTACATCCTAAATGGATTTGACAATGCATTGTACAATGTGTATTGTCAAGTCAAGACCGCCAAGGAACTTTGGGATATGCTTGATAAGAAATACATGGCAGAGGATGCGGGCTTGAAGAAGTTCATTGTTGGGAGGTTTTTGGACTTCAAGATGGTGGACTCAAAATCTGTGATGAGTCAAGTGCAAGAACTACAACTTCTCTTGCACGAGATTCATGCGGAAGGAATGAGTCTAAGCGAGTCCTTCCAAGTTGCGGCCATGATAGAGAAACTCCCTCCATTGTGGAAGGATTTCAAGAATTACTTGAAGCACAAACGAAAGGAGATGGGATTGGAGGATCTCATTGTGAGATTGAGGATAGAAGAGGACAACAAGAACACCGAGGCCAAGTCAAGTAAAATGGCAGCAAGGGTGAACAATGTTGAATCGAGTTTTCAAGGGAAGAAGAGGAAGTTTGATAAGCAACCACAACAAGGCCAACAACCACCAAACAAGAAGAAGTTCAAAGGCACTTGTTATAACTCACATGGCGAAGGATTGTAGGAAGCCAAAGAAGGGAAATCGTCAAGCCAATGTAGTTCAAGAAAGGTCGGTACCATTTGAGTTTTCTCAACTTGATTTATCTGCAGTTATTTTGGAAGCCAATTTGGTGGAAAACCCCAACGAGTGGTGGGACTGATACTGGAGCAACTCGACACATATGCTCAAACAAGGGGATGTTCTCCACATACACTCCATCGGCCGGGAGAAAACTATACATGGGGAACTCCGCTATATCTGAGGTGGTGGGCACCGGAAATGTGGTATTAAAGATGACATCGGGTTTGGAAGTAACCCTTGTTGATGCACTTCATGTACCAGACATAAGAAAGAACCTCGTGTCGGGGTCTTTGTTGGTCAAACATGAGTTTAGACTAGTATTTGAGTCTAACAAGTTTGTATTGACCAAGAATGGTCATTTTATTGGAAAAGGATATCTCGATGAGAACCTTTTCAAGTTGAATGTAATGGCTATACGCCAAAATGTTGTTGAAAGTAATAAAGACAAAAGTTATATTTACTTGCTTGAGTGTTCTCATTTATGGCATGTTCGTTTAGGACACGTAAATTTTAATACCTTGCAACGTTTAATGAAACTTGAATTATTTCCTAAACACAACGTCGATCCAACACAAAAATACGAGATATGTGTTGAAGCAAAAATGACCAAAGCGCCTTACCACTCGATTGAAAAATGTACAACTCCTCTAGAACTAATACACACCGATCTTGGTGATTTAAAGTTTGTACAAACTAGAGGAGGGAAAAGATACTACGTGACATTCATTGATGATAATACAAGGTACTGTTACGTATATCTTTTGAGGTCAAAAGATGAAGCTCTTGAAGCATTCAAATGTTATAAGACCGAAGTTGAGAATCAACTAGGCAAACAAATAAAGAGGGTTCGAAGCGATAGAGGGGGCGAATACGGAGCACCGTTTGATGAATTCTGCACATCTGTGGGTATAATTCATGAAACGACTGCACCTTACTCACCACAATCGAATGGCATTGCCGAAAGAAAGAATCGAACTATGAAAGATATGATGAATGCAATGTTAATAAGTTCAGGACTATCCCAAAACTTGTGGGGGGAAGCAATACTATCGGCTAATCACATCCTGAACAAGATACCCCACAAGAAAAATGACAAGTCACCTTATGAATTGTGGAAAGGTCACAAACCTTCCTACAAATACCTCAAAGTATGGGGGTGTCTAGCTAAGGTTGAAATACCAAATCCTAAACAAGAGCGATTTGGACCAAAGATGGTCGACTGCATATTCATCGGATATGCACATAATAGTAGTGCCTATAGGTTTATAGTGCATAAATCTGAAAATGCATAAATGAATACGGGCATGACAATTGAGTCAAGAAATGCAGTATTTTTTGAAAATATATTTCCTTGTAAAGAAAGAAAAGAGAATGGTTCTAGCAAGCGAAAACTTGAGATGGAGCATGAAGGTCAAGTACATACACATGATCCAACTCTAAATGAAAGTGCTATACCATTGGAAGGCTCTTCAAAAGAGCAAGAGGCAAGAAGAAGCAAAAGAGCTAGAATCTCAAAGTCCTTTGGTCCAGACTTCCATACTTTTATGTTGGAGAATGAACCAAAGAACATACAAGATGCTCTGGCTAGCCTTGAAGCTCCTTATTGGAAAGAAGCCATCGACTCTGAAATGGATTCTATTTTGCAAAACTATACTTGGGAACCTAATGGATCTTCTACCAGGTACCAAGCCATTAGGATGCAAATGGATATTGAAAAAGAAAATGAGAGTTGATGGAAGTATTGAAAAATACAAAGCCAGGCTTGTGGCCAAAGGCTATAGACAAAGAGAAGGTCATGATTTCTTCGACACGTATTCACCAGTTTCAAGAATAACATTCATTCGTGTACTCATTGCTATTGCAGCCTTGCATAACCTTGAGATACATCAAATGGATGTTAAAACGGCATTCTTAAATGGTGAACTTGAAGAAGAAATATATATGGAGCAACCTGAATGATTCATAGTTAAAGGACACGAAAGAAAAGTCTGTCGTTTAATTAAGTCACTATACGGACTTAAACAAGCGCCCAAGCAGTGGCACGAAAAATTTGACAAGGTAGTATTGTCAAATGGATTTAAGATTAATGAGTGTGACAAATGTGTTTACATTAAAGGCACTCAAGAATCTTATGTGATAGTATGTCTATATGTGGATGACATGCTAATAATGGGGAATAGTCAAGAGTTGATTAAGGGTACAAAGAAAATGTTGACAAAATATTTTGATATGAAAGATATGGGTATTGCTGATGTAATTCTACGGATTAAAATCTTTAGAACTCCAGAAGCAATAGTCATATCTCAATCTCATTATGTAGAAACAGTGTTAAAGAAGTTTAACGCTTATGACTCTACCCCAGTAAAAACGCCTTTAGACGTGAATGTTCATTTGGCGAAGAATCGTGGAGAACCAGTTTCTCAACTGGAATACTCCAAAATTATTGGAAGCCTTATGTACAGTCACCAATTGTACTAGACCTGACATCGCTTGTACGGTTAGCAAGTTAAGTCGGTTTACAAGTAATCCTAGTGATACACACTGGAAGGCGTTGACAAGGGTGCTTAGATATTTAAAGCACACCTCAGAATATGGACTAAATTACACAAGGTATCCTGCAGTACTTGAAGGATACTGTGATGCAAATTGGATTTCTGATACCCATGACTCCAAATCCACCAGCGGCTATGTATTTAGCATTAGTGGAGGAGCACTTTCTTGGAGGTCATCGAAACAAACTTGCATTGCTAGATCTACCATGGAATCGGAGTTCATAGCGCTAGATAAAGCTGCAGAAGAAGCTGAATGGCTTCGCAACTTTCTAGAGGACATTCCATGTTGGACAAGTCCAGTGCCAGCGATCTTGATACATTGCGACAGTCAGTCGGCAATTGCAATGGCACAAAACAGTATGTACAATGGCAAGTCTCGACACATACGTCGAAGACATAATACTGTGCGACAGTTGATCTCTAATGGAGTTATATCTGTTGATTATATCAAATCAAAGGATAACTTAGCGGATCCGCTTACAAAAGCATTAAATAGATATCAAATGTACTGTCTGTCAAGAGGAATGGGTTTAAAACCTACCAAATAAAGTTTTCATAGTGGCAACCCAACCTTGTAGATTGGAGATCTCAAGATCTTGGTTCAATGGGACAACTAAATTATGAAAACTTGAGGAATCACTCCTCATTCCTAAGACGATGAGTGAAGTTGCCTACAAAGGTAGTGAGGTTAAGTATTGTACTTTTAATGATTCTGTAGCTTGCAAAAGCGGGGTAAGTAGGATACCCTTTTACAAGGAGATCACCTATGTACGTGTGAGGACGGGCCGCCTCGATGAAACACGTATGAAGCCAAGATGTGTTCCATGGCCAAAACGGACACAACCGATAACACAAAATGGAAATGAAAGAAAGGTTATCATGTGGGTACAATTGTCTAGGTTTACATGAACCGCCAAGAAGTTCAAGACATCACGTTCACTTCGTGGCCTAGTAAATCCGATTGTATTCCACTAGGGCAGGTTCAAAGCCAAAAGCTACCTCTCCTGATGTGATAATTTTTCGTATATACTATCTCTTATGCATCACGAGCATTCATGCATAAATTTCATTCATGTGGGGGATTGTTGGAAAATGTATTGCTTAATGAATGAAAATTAAGCAAATTAATCAATGTGTTTGATTGGAAAAATTCGAAAAGAAAAACGAAGTTTAATGAACGAATATTAAGTTCGGTAGTTCTGAATTAAACTCGAAACGAGCTAATCTAATATTAAAAAAACTTCAAACGAGAAGACGGAACATGTAAGGGACGAAAAATCGCAAAAAAAAAAGTTGCGCATGAACAGTAGCTGGCGCACACCCGCGCGCGGATTTGCGCGCATGTGGTAGGCGCGCACCCGCGCGCGTTTCTGCGCACGGGTGCGCGCGCCTGCCGAGCGCTGCCGGCAGACGCTGCCGAGAGCTTCCGAGCAGCGCTCGGCAGCGTGCGAGCGGGCGTGCGTCCCTGCACGCACAGACGCGTCCCTTCGAGTTTTTCTGCGTTTTTGTGACATTTTTCATTCCTTTGGCATTGTTTGATGCTTGTGATCAGTTACAATGGCCAAGGGACATCCCTATGAATGAAAGATCATGTTTTTTCACATGAAAATCATTATATGTTTGATATTTTGAAAATCAAATATAACATACACAACATATCATTAGCATATTAACTTCTTCTTCTTCCTTCTTCAACAAGAGAGAGTTTTTTCATTTACTTGTGATAGAACTTGAATATTTGAGTGCTCATTATTCAAGAGTTGTAGTTGTATCTTGGGAGAAGATTGCCACAAACCTCTAGCACATTGTGAGTGGCAAATTCTTCTTAAGGAGAAAGTGTTCAACACTTGCCTCTACAAGCCATATTCTTTGTTTTCTTCTTGCTTTCCTCTCATATTTGAATACCACAAACAACAGTTCTCCGGGTGAAGTTTTAGTTTTTGATCATCAACACGTGATGTCAATCTCTCATTAATATATGAGTTAACCAAATGGCCTAAGGTTGCATTTGGATTGTTGGATTTCAAATATATTTACGTTGTTGTAGAGAACAAGATCATGAAAATCAAATTCACGTTTATATAATGTTTCATATTAATTAGGATGATTTCAAATTCACTTAATAATGATGTCATTTAAAATCTAATTTGCTTGAGTAAGTCTTTTGTGAGACGGTCTCACAGATCCATTTTTGTGAGACGAGTTACTTGATCCATACTTAAAGTTAAAAGTGATATTTTTAACATAAAAAATAATATTTTTTCATGAATCGGTCCGAGTTAGGGATCCGTCTCAGAAAATTGACTCGTAAGACAGTCTCAAAAGGGTTTTTGTGATTTACTTTGTGTGACTAATATATAAATAAATAAAGTGTGAATTTAAAATTTGATACATTGTTTATTGTTAACAATAGATTATAATCGAAGTGGATGGATTTCAAATTCATATCTCTAAATGCATCCTAATGGTGTTGAGATACAAATAATTTGTATAAAATTTTTGTGTTGATTGTTATGTTGATAAGTTGTGGTTTTGGTTAGCGTCATATTGTGTTGTGATTATATTGTTTGTTTTGTTTGGTAGATAAGAAACAGGATATAGAATGTGTGAGCATGGCTAGTTCGTTAAATAGAGACCAATTCGATATATACTAATTTAGAGACCGACTTTATGACATCTAGAAACCGATTAGAGACCGGCATAATAAATTCAGTCGCTAATTTAGTAACCGGCTGCAAACATCGGTCTCGAACAATTAGCGACCTAGCTTTTTGATCAGAATTTTTCTTGTAGTAAGGAGAATTATTCACGGCAATGAGGGTGGGGGAATTTGTTATGTAATCTAACTACTAATCGCACAAATTGGATTTGAACCAAGGCTATATGGGTCTTGAGACTTCATCGTCCTTGTTGACTATATATAGTCTCTTTATTTATTGTTTTGGATATATCAAAAGTTTTATCAATTCGAGAAACTCATTAATCACATAGAAAGTAGTTCAATTATATATATGACAGAGAACATCAGCCAAGATTCCACAATATATAAAACCTGTTTTTTTTTAAATAAATAAATTCGAAGAACAATCAAATTAAAACCTATCTCTAATCTTATGGCCGCGACAAAATGGATTTTCTTTGGCCAGCGCAACCCTTCCCGCAATCTGGTAATCAAACTTGCATGCATGCAATTCCGGGTACCTATGAATCCCGCAGAAAGTCCGCCCACATCGATCGGCATCCAAATCGCAATAATCCAACTTTCTTTTTGCAGCAGTCGAACCTGTTCTTGGTACTGATTGTGCAAGACTTCATGGCATCAGTCAAACTGACCATCTCTTGAGACGAGATATGATTAATCTTGGGCTCAGATTCAGAAACTGCAGGTGTTTGGCAGAAAGCAGTTTTTGATTTGGTTGTCTGAAGTCTCAAATAATCCTCGTAACAGCTGGAACAAAACCCTCGATTCGCCTCGGAACCCAGGAAACCACAGCCGCTATTGCACAGCCTTGAATTTTCTGGCTGGTTGAAGTGGTGGTTCGTGTTGTGGTTATCCATGAAAGAATCCATTCCTGTATTACAGTTGAAGGATGGTGATTTGGTTTTGCTTCTTGGTAATTCTTCTCGTTTGTTTATTTTCTCTGGATTTGCTTGCCAGCAGCTTATGGTGAATTTGTTATGAATGGTTTCATGCATATATATTGATCAGGGGATTTTCATCGTTGGGTTGGAATTCGATTAGGACAAGAATCCTAGAGTGTATAGCAAATCTTTCTTCTATTATATGTTAAAATAAACACCCCCTGAATATAGAATATAACCCACAAATATGCGGTGACTACGGGTGAGCCAATTCTCCCAGCGCTCGGGGCAAGGGAGTCGCAGATCAAAGGCGGAGCTCAACTACAACCAAGGCCGACGAATATTGATTAAGAATAATATGCATGTTGGTTTATTCACACAAACGTCGGAGATCAACGCAAAAATTCCCTAAGAACAATTAAACAGGAAAATTCAGCAAGCAAGCACACTGTCATAAATTTTTCGCTGGTTTTAGAGGTTGCAAATACTCCAAGATTGAGTTAGAATTGCTTTTTTTGGAGATTTCACATAACAAAATAAATCTAAACAAAATTAAAGTAAAATAACACTCAATATTTCAAAATACGAGAAAAAAATCTTGTTTCTCTTTATTTTTGCTTAGATAGATTTTAACGTGACGATGTCCTAATATAAAATGTTTTTAAAATAAGGATTAAAATAAGATTTTTATCGATGAGAGAAATATGTTGAATTAGACACATATTATAAAATTTTACATGAATTGTTGTCAAAGAATTTTTCTTTCTCGGCCCCTTTTTTTTTAATAAAATATTAATTTCTTTATTTTGATAAATATATGATTTTATTATTATTTAAAGTAGAAACCTAGCTAGTAAGAGCGCCGGTTGGAATAAAACTGTGGACGGAGGTTTATATTTTTTGTTAAAAAATATTATTTTATGTATTATGCAGAAATATAATTAAAAATTTCCATGCCCAAATTGCTTATCTGAGTATTTGGCACATGTGGATCACACTTAAAGAAGACAACATAGAATAAAAAGAGGTGCACTCAATTACAAAAAATGGATTTTTTTTTTTATAGAGCGCCGAAAGTATTATCGAATTCCAATTCATCTGATTGAATAAATTAATAAGAGTCGTCGACTCCAAATTTTTAATATCATACATACATAAATTTATATTCGGGAAAATTACCAAAATCGTCTAGTTAATCTAATATTTTGGGTTTTGGTTTTTTTATTAGTAGATAGTTTTTGCGGTAATATTACATGTCAGCAAATTAACTTCGACGTTAATTTATGTATAATAAAATTAATTTATTTTATTTAATATTAAATTTTAATTATTTGAATGATCAAAACTCAAAATAGACTACCAAAAAATTTGGTGAATTTATGTGTATGAAAATTTCATATATTATATAAATTAATACAATATTATTATACCCACTTTTTTGCGTACTTTATAGTTTTTGTTTGACCGTATAACAAAATTGTTAGGTAACATTTTAATAAAATTCTTATGATGGCTTTTTTTATATAAAAATTTTTATGATGATTTCAGAAAGCATTGCCGTATGAAGGCTAAATTATTTAAAAATGAAACCGCCATATATCATATATACCACTAAACTAACTTTTAATCACCATTAAACGCACTAAATTATAAAACTAATGTTGTGTTAATCTTAATGAATTAATGGATTTTATATTCCTTAATCACCACTAATCTCTACCTATATATAAATCAACAACATTTGTATATGTTAACCATAGTAATTATTTAGAGAAACCTAGCTGGGCTGAATTTTTGAATCAAGAATAATTTTAATTTTCGAAGTGAAAAATGACGCGCAAGTCGAAGATATTTTGGATTCTAACGAGTTTAATGCTATGTGTAGGTGCAAGGTCTCGATTGAGGACAGATTTTTACTCAAAAACATGTCCAACTTTGCTTAGTATTGTTCGAAAAGAGGTTAGGATGGCCATAAAGAATGAGGCAAGGATGGCGGCTTCTTTGCTTAGGCTTCACTTCCACGATTGCTTTCCCGTTCTTGAACTCAGCAAGAGGCTTTGAGGTGATTGATTCAATCAAAGAGGCAGTGGAGAATGCATGCAGCTGTGTCGTTTCATGTGCAGACATTCTCGCGATAGCTGCAAGAGATTCTGTTTTCTTGGTAAATTCATTCATTTCTGTCTAAATATTAAACACAATCAATCTCTTTTCTTTCTTCTTTCAATAAAATATAAAAACCACAAAAATTTAATATGACTGTGGACTAATGAATGAACACAGAGTGGAGGGCCTTCGTGGAAGGTATTACTGGGAAGAAGAGATGGATTAGTGGCTAACCAAACTGGAGCCAATATCTTGCTTCCTTCTCCATTTGAATCACTTGATAGAATCATCGCAAAATTTGCAGATGTTGGTCTAAATCTCATCGATGTCGTTGCTTTATCAGGTAATATTTATCCATGCATGCATGCATCTGTGTGTGTATACTTCGAGTATGAAAACTAATGGTTAAAACACGACTATGTAGGTGGTCACACAATTGGGTTATCAAGATGTGCACTTTTTAGCCACAGATTATCAAATTTTTCGGGGACGGGTGCGCCAGACAGTTCTCTGGACAGCCGTGTTGTTCCACGTTTGCAGGCTGCTTGCCCTACAGGTAGCGACGGAAATAACACCGTCCCTCTCGACTTCAATTCCAGAGACTCTTTTGATAGTCATTATTTTGAAAATTTGGCCAAGGGAAGAGGCATTCTTCAGTCTGATCAGGTATTGTTCTCCAGCGAATTAGCCATATCCACTACCAGAGATATCGTTCGCCTCTATGCGAGTGATCCCACGGCGTTCTCGAATGATTTCGCAAATTCCATGATCAAGATGGGAAATATTAAGACGTTAACTGGATCGAGTGGTGAAGTTAGGGGAAATTGTCGGGTTGTTAATTCTTGAAGATCAGGTCTGATAGTTTTCTGTTCTGAGAGTTGGAATTTCAACGTGTATGAGCTTTTATCTGAATAATATCTACTTGATAATTGATATATCTACTACTGTTATGAATACATGATTTTGAATTGTAAGCCTACCTTTTTACCCTTTTGTTTACTTTATAATTTTTCATGTTCCTTTGATTTTTTAAGTAATTTCTTATGTTAGTTTAATATGTTAATTAATATTGTTCTTAACTTTCATTTGTGAGTTTTCTTTTTCACCCTTTCGTTTGTTTTATATTTGTCATACTCATGGGGTTTTTTAATATGATAATTAATAATGTACTTAACTCAATCAAATTAATTATTATTTTGATTTTACTTATAAATTTATCATAATGTTATACATTTAAAAAAATTGCTAATATTACTAACATCTATTTTATTTTATTTTTAATATGATAATTAATAGTGTACTTAACTCAATCAAATTAATTATTATTTTGATTTTACTTTGTAAACTTGCTATTTTACACTTTTTTGTTTTATAATTTGTATAATGTTCATGATATTCTTTAAGTTATTTTCTATGTTAGTTTAATAGGATTATTAATAGGTCATTTAACTCAATCAACCTATTTATTATTTTAATTTTACTTTTATTTTTAAATTTAAATTTAATTACTTTTATTTATACAATGACATCAAATTAATAGAAAATCACTCTCATAATGTTATACATTAAAAAATTTATTAATATTACGAACATTAAAGTAATAATAGGAAGACGAATGGAGATTAGTGACATTGAAAAAAATTAAATAATTAAAAAATATTAAGGTCATATAAAACATCTTCTTCTCATTTACAGTAGAGATATTTTAAGACTACTTATGTATCAACAAATATATGTGATTGAGAGAAAATATTTGTATGTAGGTGATTTCAATATAAACATTTAAACTATTTAGTCAATTTTCGATATATGATGTTAAATAAATATTATTATCTATTAAATAGATGGTTTTCATTTGTAACATTACCATTTTTTGTTTTACAATTTATCATGTTCATGATGTTATTTAAGTCATTTTTTATGTTATTTTAATAAGATCATTAATAGTGTACTTAACTCAATCAAACTAATTATTGTTTTAATTTACTTTTAAATTTAATTTTATTTACTAAATTTATACATTTCCGTCAAATTCATGAAAAATATCTACCATATTGATGATAGGTAATAATGGGCAGATGAAGGGTGATGACTCTGATTGAATAAAAATAATTTATTAATAAATATTAAGGTTATATAAAATTTCTTTCTCCTATTTAGAATAAAAATATTTTCAAACTCTTTATGCGTCAATAGAGATACATGATTGAGAGAAATGTTTATATGTAAATTATTCCAAACACTGTTGTTAAGCTATTTAGTCTATTTTTTATATATGCTGCTAAATAAATATTACTAAATAATATGCTTCATTTGATCATTTTCTGTTCTTGCAATGAGATGAGTTTTTTAACATAGCATTACATATTTTGGTGTTATATGTTGTTTGTATTGATAATGTCGTGTTTGGATTCCTTATGTGGTTTGTTTGTTCACCGAAAGAAAATATAAAACAAAACCATAAATTCCACAAAAATGATTATTTTTAATTTTTGTTATTTCAGATATTTTTTTAATTCTTAAACACATAATGCATGTTTTCGGTTTGCTTAGATTACTTAGTTTGAAGCGAATTAGAAAATATTGAAAATGATGAAATGTTTCTTCGTTTTTAGATTATATCTCATAATATAAAGAGATAATTTTTTTATTGGGACAAATGTATTTTCAGACTTCTGTCTATAAATCAGTATTCAAAATTTTTACAACATTATTATATTCTTTATTCAAAATTTTTTATTTAAATTGATTGAATGTGTTTGAATTTGAGTTTTTACGTGCTTGATTATATTATTTTTGTAGTATTATTTATTGTAAAATTAATAGGTGGACTAAAAAAATTAATGGATCTATGAGTTCTCTGGTGAACGACAAACATTGATAAATTGTTAAAAGAGATAATATCAAGTAGATTTTTGGCATACGATTTTGTTCTAATTAAATGATTATGCATGATTCTAAATTTTAATTGTATTACAAGTTAACGTATGTTTTGTCGTTGCCAGATATATTTTGTCAATGGTCTAATATTTTTCTTTGATTTAAGAAAAATTGTGTGAATTCGTATTATATTTTTATTTCTTAAGGTTTTATTAAAGGATTTTTCATAATGATTTTGAGGCATCATTTTTTTTCTTTTTGTGTTTTTTTAAAAAGCAAAATATTTATGAAATCATGACGTTAATAAGACGCCTTCTCTTTATTTGAAAAAAATATTGAAAAAAAATATTGAAAAATTTATAAATTTTTTGAAAAATATGAGTTAGTATTTAATTTGAAAGTGATTTATGCTTTTTGTTGCTCGTATATACTTCAAATTCTTTGTTATTGTACTAAATAAATTATTTTTGAACTTTGAGTTATCATTTTTTTATGAAGGTTGTTTGTGTCATGAATTTTTAAATTCATTTTGTTTAGTATTGTTGGCGGCAATTGATTTTTTCTAATATTCTATTATTTGTTTTGTTGTTTATATGAAAATATGTATGAGAGTACACCAATCAAAGCCACATATTTTGGGTCTTATGTTCTACGAAGAGGGTAATATATGATTTCTGTGAATTATATGATTTATTGGTTCTACATACATATAGTTAAGAAATTAATCAAATTTTGTACAAAAATTTTATGACAAACACAGTGGATGAAAAAAACATGTTAAAAAAATAATGTTGCGTATTACTATGTCCTTATTTCTGTATGATATAATTCAAACACATTTTTTTAGATATTTGAAATTAGGTATAACTAAGTGACATGAAACATATGCATATATAATTGAAGGCGTATTTAAAGCAAAATATTAGGATAAAAAATGATTCATATTTAAATTTCAACGCAGCACAATGAACAAGAAATTGGAAAATTGTATGTTTAAACCTTTAAGGTTTATATAGTGATTATGTTGCTACTTCAAGGTTTGCAATATATTGATGACATATACAATATCAATATTTCTCAAAGAATAAATAAAAAGGAAAAATTCTTCATTCAAAAAAAGAAATACATGAAAAAAATTGTGTATAATTCTCATTCTATTTTTAATGGTATGAGAACAATTCTAAAGCTTTGTGGACACAATAGATCAATTTTATGCATTTTTAGTAAACTGGGACATTGAGCCGATTGCACTTTATTTCTTCCAAAATTATCTCGATAGATTTAGAGGTGGCTAAGATGTTGTTTTTGTCTATTTTTTAGTTAGAGTGGCTAACAAACTAATTCACGAGATATATGATGGTAACATAGAGAACTACTAGCCAAATAAATTCAGTTAGCCGAATAGTGAAATTCAAATTGAATTATACAATATTTCATCAAATTATTTTTGTCTATTATAAGATGCTCATGAGATCTAAACAGTTATATTATTAGATGAGATATTGAATAAGACAAATACTTTGATATATATATTTGAATGATATCTCATATACATGTCTTCTTAAGATTTTTAAAATACAATAATTAATTTTTTATGTCGTTCCACTATATATAAAATATTATAAAATAAAATGTAAACTCGATAGAATAAAATTTGTTTTGTTTATGAAATTGAAACTATATCATCCCCATGATATGATACACGCAATCATTGTTCCAAATCTTCTAAAAAATGACGAACGAAATGACTTTCCTGAATTGCGTCAAATTAAACGATGACACAATTATAAGATATAGTCATTTGAAAAGATTTTCAAGTTTTTTTCTCACACTGATTGAGAAATAATTGTTAAAAATTTATTAAACGTATAGCTATATGTTGATAATATCGATACTAAATATATAAAAATGATATTACAAATATCATGATGTTTGAAGAAATTACAGCATCATTCATTGGTTATGTTGTTGAAGAATATATAGGTTATACATACTTTTAGTCACAAGTAAAAATCAATCACAACTAAAAACAACATTTATTCTTATAAGTTATAGTTCATGATTGTCAAAAACTGAAAAATCATTCAACAATAAAATAAATATTTGGAAAATAAGATTACTGGATAAAAACAATGTAGAAAACCGAAAAAACGTCTTGATAGGGAAGTAAACTACGAGCATGTCAGATCCCAGATGAGGATTTTAAATAACATAATAGATGTTAAAGACGATCATATACTTGCTGAGTATACAAAAATGGTTATATGTATATTATAACAAACTACGACAAATAGTTGTTGAGTTATCAAAATCAACCAAGAAGTATATTGAAAAGTGTGTCATGTGCATAAGATAACTTCTCCGATTCATATACCGTCTATGGTCATGATTTTTGATTTTTTGGTTTGGTTTATTTCAATTAATAAATGTCATTAGCCATATTTTAATTCATTTAAATATTATCAAAATTTCGTACTTATATTTCCAGCAATTTAGTAGCTCACGTGCGTTGCACGTGCACTTTTCTAGTATATATATATATATATATATATATATATATATATATATATATATATATATCTGTGTGTGTGTGTATAATTTCAGTTTTGGTTTGGCAAATTGTGCGCATGAATTAAGAGATTGTGGTTATACTACATAAAATAATTGGGCAGTAGCTGCAATTTTTTGACATTTGTGCTTCTTGCGCCTGTGCTGTTTTCCATATTAAATGGTGGTTAACTGAGGTAATGACTTCAAGTCACACCACCACTTACAATATGAAATAGCTCGCGTTTCGAAAGCTCCAAAAAAACTATGGAAAAAATAGACAAAATTGTAGTGAAATCCCGACTCAAATCTTGCTAAAGCACCATGACAAAATAAAAGAAAGGTGAACAAATTTCATTTATTCTGAACATGAACTGCTCAAGAAACCGTGAAGAGTAGAAAAAATATCAAAACAATGAATTCGGTAAAATATAAATTCCACTTCACTTCACTTCACTCGCAGTCTCTCATTTTTTTGCATTAAATGATGAGAAACTAGGACCACAAATTTTCAAGAAAGACCAATAACTTTTCCCGTGGCGGTATCAAGATCTATGTCATAGAAGCATGGCCTTGTTGGTAAACCGGGCATTGTGCTCATAGTACCGACTAAAGGGTAGATGAAACCAGCACCGATACTTGCCCTTACGTCTCTGATAGGAAGAACAAAGCCACTTGGAGCTCCCTTTTCTGAAGCATTGTGCGAAAATGAATATTGAGTCTTGGCCATGCAAATTGGCAGGTTAGAAAATCCTTGTTTGCTGTACATTTCGATCTGTTTCTCAGCCTATTCAAAGTAGGGGGAAATTTATATATACTGGAAAACATGTTATGAATAACTACTTTGAAGTTAAATGTTACCTGTTCTGAGTACTCTACACCTTTGGCACCGTACGACTTTGCTATTGCCTCTATTTTTTTCTTAATACTTGTATCCAGAGGATACAAAAATTTCAAAGGTTGAGTAGCATTCTCACAGGCTTTTTGAACTGCAATCCCAAGATCTACCTGAAATTGGAAAACAAATAGTTGAGCGAAAGTTGAAAGGCCGAGTTGGTATTAGTTGTTTTCAAGATGGATCATAATGAACACTCTTAACCAAACACTTGACAGCGTAAGAACAGGATTGTGAAACAAATTGATAATGAAACATTTTTTAATAAGATGCTAAAAGCGAGCAACTGACCGCTCCTCTCCCTCCATGAGCATGGTGAGTGCAAATTACAGCATCGAAAGCTCCAGCAGATAATGCTGCATTCTTGACTGCATTTAGTTCTACGTCAGAATCAGTCGAAAACTTGTTGACAGCCACGACAACATTTACGCCATAAGATTTCGTGTTTGAAATATGTCTAACCAAGTTAACACAGCCAGCTTCAACAAGAGCCACATTCTCTGTCACATAGGCACGATCCAGAGGCTTCCCAGCCACAACCTCGGGCCCTCCACCATGCATTTTGAGTGCCCTTATCGTGGCCACAATAACAGCACATTGAGGCGTCAAACCACTATATCGACACTTTATATTCATGAACTTTTCCGTGCCAATATCAGCACCAAACCCTGCTTCTGTGATAACAAAACCACCAGGTCCAGCAAGCTTAAGGCCAATTTTATCAGCAACTATAGAGGAGTTTCCATGTGCAATATTAGCAAAAGGGCCGGCATGGACAAGAACAGGGGTGCCTTCAAGAGTTTGCATAAGTGTAGGGTTAATGGCATCTTTCATCAGTACAGTCAAAGCGCCACCAACTCCAAGATCATCAGCTGTGACAGGATCACCAGCTTTGCTATTTCCAATAACCATTTTCCCAAGTCTCTCTCTCATATCGGATAGTGAAGTTGTGAGAGCTAAGACTGCCATAATTTCACTAGCGACTGAAATATCGAAACCTGTTTCTCGTGTCATACCCTTCTCTTCGGGGCCCTGACCAATCGTGATTTTTCTCAAAAACCGGTCATTTACATCCATCACTCTTCTCCATGTGATGGAACTTGGATCAATATCAAGCCTGGCAAATTTATTTACTTCCTCTGGTGTAAGTTCTTCAGGCTTGGATTTAGAGATGCCAAGTTTACTCAAACGCCTAAACATTATTTCACTAAAACTCTTTTTACCTTCTTTATTTGGTGGGCAAAGGCGGTTCAAAAGAGCTTTGTCGGATTGCGTAGATTCATGGAAGATTCTGGTATCAATTGCCGCAGCAAGAAGGTTATTTGCAGCAGTTATTGCATGAATATCCCCAGTTAAGTGAAGATTAAACTCGTCCATCGGAATTACTTGGCTATAGCCTCCACCAGCAGCACCCCCTTTAATACCAAAAGTTGGTCCTTGTGACGGCTGACGAACGCATGTAACAACCTAAGAGAAACAGAATATCAGGATTCGATTTCTTGAGTATCATTGAGAAATGGGAACAAATGATAAGCTTATGACAAAGAAAACAAATCAGGGTACGCCAAAATCTAAGAAAGCCAAAGAATACCTTTTTATCAAGAAAAGCTCCCAATGCTTGGCATAGACCAACAGTGGTAGTGGACTTGCCTTCTCCAAGAGGCGTTGGAGTAATCCCTCCAACCACAACGTAATACCCATCACCATTTCTTTGAAGTTCATCAAGCACTGATAACAAAACCTATCAATACTCAAAAAACACCCTGATTAATCCCCAAATCTCCAACAGCCAAAAGCCAAAAGACAAAGAATAAACTTGGATTGTTGTCATTGCTAAACCTCGTTTCCATTATTACCAACATATCACCTTCCCCATTTGGCAGCTAATTTGTAGCCGATATAATGCCACTTCCTATAAAATATCCAATATTGGAAAAGACGAAACTAGTAGTACAAAAGTTAAGAGGAGTCGAGAAAACATGTATGAACCCATCATCATTTCCAAAGATAGGACATAGTTGTACCCCTTATCTTTCAGATCTGTTATGAGATTCAACTACATGGCCTGTCCTTAAATAAATCTCATTACTCAAGCCTTTAATGTGGACCAACAAACGAATTAATGAGTTTCTTTCTTTTAATTAGCAGAGTCTCCCAATACACAGAAGATGATCAACACCCACCTTCACCAAGAAACATGATTTTTTCTCAAAGCTCAACCATATATGACCAGGCCTCGAAAATGGGTAGAAGACAAAAACTAAACAAAACAAAACACAGAGAAACACACAAGGGTGTGCGCCTTAAAGAATAACTGAGATAAAAGGGATGCCACAAATATATGTAACATAATACCTTAGCCTTGTACTTTCCATAGAGATCATAATGATGAGGGGTGAGATTGAGCTCTTCGGCAATTTTGGAGATGTGAAGGGGCTCGACTGAATTGGCTATATCAATATCTGCTGGGACTGGTGACGCAACCTCCAATTTTCTCACTGTCTTCCCCATTCAAATCTCGAATCTTGGACGGTTTCCTTTTTGTATATTTGTTTCAAGATTTGGATCCAGACTCTGAATCCTGATAAATCTTCTTGACTTGCTTAAAACAAGAAAAGTGCAGGGAAATCTTAGGAATCTAAGCTCAGAGTGGGTGAACGATTCTTGGGGAGAGATATAATCTTATCGGTGCCCAGGATAACCACACACATCCCAACGTTAACTGAGTTGACTTTTCTTACCTTTGGTTCTCCAGCACGTGTGCAAAAAAAAAAAAAGGTGGAGATGCGGGGTATCGATCCCCGTACCTCTCGCATGCTAAGCGAGCGCTCTACCATCTGAGCTACATCCCCATATTGTGAACGATCTTCATGCATTATTTTATTTATAAACTATAACTGAAACGAATATCTCTTGACTTGAAAATGTTTGCAGGTGAAATTTTCGAAAGAAATATGTTTCCATGGACAAG
Organism: Primulina tabacum; assembly: GCF_025594145.1. Classification (NCBI taxonomy): domain Eukaryota; kingdom Viridiplantae; phylum Streptophyta; class Magnoliopsida; order Lamiales; family Gesneriaceae; genus Primulina; species Primulina tabacum. The sequence goes on from NC_134551.1 coordinate 534,369, forward strand.
ATATGTATATTTCGAACCAATTTTTTGGTGGTGTACCCGAAATAAAACTATTTATTTTAAAGAATAAATCAAACTAGTCAAAAGAGTAACATTCACCAACCACAATAAGTAAAAATATTCACCCCAAGATAGAAGTGAAGAATGAGACAAATCAAATTACGCAAGGTCATGAGCCATCTTGTTTGCACACTTATTAATGTTACAAATTTTGTTGAATCTACTAGATTAGAATGTTGAAAGTTGTTAATTGTCTCACAGTCAGTTGGATAAATAACATGGGAGTTGTATATATGGTCTTGGACAATCCTCCCCTCTTGAGCTAGCTTTTGGGGTTGAGTTAGGTTCAAGTTCCATTCTTAACGTGGTATCAGAGCCCGGTTCCACCGTTATGTGTTGGACTGTCTATAATTAGTGTGGGGCCCTTAGCTCCTAATCGTTATTACAATGCAATCTGATTAGGGTTAATTAATTACAGCGGAAAACGAGTTTAAATTTTCTTTACAATGAGCCCAAATCATTTTATTTGAATACTAAAAATAGTATTTAATCTCACGTCATAAACATGCCCACACGAAATCAAAATCTATCATATACAAACAACTCACATTCTCGGGACATGCCCCGGTATATAGATACATATACATATATACTGGGAACAAGACATAAACATAAAACCTCAGCCCAAGCTGTGGCTCCCTCCAGAAGTACTCTCTCCGGTCTCCTGATATCCTGGAGTACCTGCCATTGTCCACACACAAAGACAACAACAGCCCCCCTTGGGGGTGAGCAAAGCTCCGTATGAAACAACCAATCATATATACCACAGATATCTAAGCAATGATATATGGTATGCAATGCATGTATGTCGTGGAGGTATCGGGTCAAATGCCCATCCACTGAGCACATGTCAGAATCAATCGAATCGCTATCAAATCAATGCTCGAGCTGGCACACCGACCAATATGGGATACGCGTATGATAGCGTCGGCAAAGCGCCATCAAGTCCCAAATCTCATATCCAATCATATGGGGCCACAATTGTCAATGTTTTACGGGTCATATAATACCGGCATAGCGATTGTGTTCACAAACCCCGGAATCCAATCAAATCATATCATGGTATCCAAGGATCATAGCTCAACGTGCATGTCATGTATCGATGTATGCATAAAATGATGTGTGTTAACAAAACATTTATTTTATACATCGATATTCAATTCTCCATGTCATGTATGCCACATTAATCAACAAGTAGGCATATAGACACATATTCTCAATCCAATCAATCAAATCAATCCAACATATATCATATAATACAGATACCTGTCGTATGTTACCCGGTCGCAACATACCTTAATTCTTCGTTTCCAGTTGATGTAGCCTGAAGATATTGATATTACACTTTATCTACATCAATAACATACGCATTTCAATCAATAACATATTCCAAAATTATTAATATGAGTTTCAAATATCATTTGAAACTTCAAAAATTCATATCAAATACAAATCATATCATAATTCAATTCCGACTTCGAATATGAGTTTCTTGTCGGTAATTCTGCTACATATAGGAAATTCAACTTCAAATACATGCTATTCCAGCACTTTGATATTTAGAGATGCTGGAACTAGAAGAAAATTACCTTAGTCAGAAGCCCTCAACGCGACGATCACAAATATATAATTTGTTTCGCGTTTAGACAGCGTCTCGAAGTCGATTTGGAAGAAAGAAAATCGAAATCTCTCGAATTCCCTCGAAGTTATCGTATAAGAAATGAAGAAAGAAAGAGAAGAAAAGTTGCTCTTATCTTCACCGCTTCGGCGCTCGGGCGGTAGAATTCTCGCGCCCGAGCGCGAGACATTCTGCCCCCGGCTATCACTAGTACCGCGCTCGGGCGGTCACAAACTACCGCTCGGGCGCAGCATGTTCTGTCCGAGAACATTATTTACATCGCGCTCGGGCGGTCACAATCTACCACTCGGGCGCGAAGTGTTCTGCCCGCATACTCATTTTACATATCTTGGCGCTCGGGACGGTCATTTTCTACCGCCCGGGCGCCACACATTCTGTACAAATATTTATTTTTTGTACTATATTGGCGTCCGGCCTCTCCACTCGAGCTCTTACAACGTCAATTCATATTCAATATTCATTTTCTCAATTTCATTGTACATAATATACATCAAATACATAATCACATATCAATTTCATGAATTATCGATAATCACACAGGATTTACGATAACACGATACACGGTCCTTACAATTAGGCCACCCGTTCTGCCCATAATTGGGTCATTTGTAAACTCCACGTTCCAGATGCCCATTAATGGGCGTGAGATGGGTGTGTTAATTGTCCTACATCGGTTGTATAACTAACCGGGGAGTTGTATAATATGGGCTTGGACAATCATCCCCCCTTAAGCTAGCTTTTGGGGTTGAGTTAGGTCCGAGTGTCAATCTTAACATGGTATCAGAGCCCGGGTTCCACCATTATGTGTTGGACTACCTATAATTAGGCCACCCGTTCTGCCCATAATTGGATCATTTGTAAACTCCACGTTCCAGATGTTCATTAATGGGCGTAAGAGGGGTGTGTTGATTGTTCCACATCGGTTGGATAAATAACCTGGGAATTGTATATATGGGCTTGGACAATCCTCCCCCCTTGAGCAAGCTTTTGAGGTTGAGTTAGGTCCAAGTTCTAATCTTAACATGGTATCAGAGCCTGAGTTTCACCGTTATGTATTGGACTGCCTATAATTAGGCCACCCGTTCTGCCCATAATTAGGTCATTTATAAATTCCACGCTCCAGATGTTCATTTCCTGGGCGTGAGAGGGGTGTGTTAATTGTCTCACATCGGTTGGATAAATAACATGTGAGTTGTATATATGGTCTTGGACAATCCTCCCCTCTTGAGCTAGCTTTTGGGGTTGAGTTAGGTCCAAGTTCTAATCTAACATAGTAATAGACATTTAATGGTTGAGAATCTTTGAAGAAAAAGTGAACTTTCTTTAACACAACATTAAAAGAGTTCGAGAACACCCACAAATTATGAAAGTCATCTCGCCTCACAAGCACGGGCGGAGCCACACTCATATATATTCGGGCTTTAGCACGGGTGACCTAATTTTTTTAAAAAAATTTATATATAAATTTTGGAATAATATGATATTAGTCCGGATATATCAATTTAAAATATTAAAAGATTGTAGAGTTTAAAATTCTAGACCGATCAGAGTCATATTTCTGGCTTCGCAATTACTCACAAGTGTCACCCTATTCTGAATAGCGAGGAGTTTTCCGCCGCCAACCGTGAACGTGGGTTGCGTATTCCACGACACCATGTGAGAATGAGATTAGTCAGTCCCTCGATTCTTTTTGTTATGTTCCATTTTAAGTGTACCAAATAGTTATGTTCCATAAATATGAAAAAAAAAAATATTTTTATTTGTAAATTACATAAAGTTTTACTAAATATACATGTGTGTGTATTGATTTAATAAGCATATAAGCCCAACTTCTCCAAAGCTCACTTTCTAATAAGAATTGATATATAAAATAAGAGAAATACTTTTAAACGGCCCCCTAATCAGAGAGAAATGGAACAAGAAGGCAGCCCGATGTAGCATGTGAAGAGGCAACGAGATTCTTGGCCATGTGCAGCTACGCACAATCAATTTTAAATTATAAATTAATTAAAAATAAATGTTGATTTTGTAATAAGAAAATAGTATATTAAGATACGTGTATGTGTATATGAGTAGTGTTTTTTTATATTAAATTTAAAACAGGTTTTTAAAAATTTTTACAAGCGATAACCCTGAAAATACATAATTGTTTTTCTCATATAAATTATACGCACATTCCGTAGCACTAAACTATTCCTTTACAAATTTAGAAAATCAGAGTCAGCTACTTTGTTATGCATAATTTGTAACTATATCTGGATTTATACGACGAACGCATTATAAGGATTTAACTAGGTGAAATCGGATTTAAATAAATAAATAATAATAATAATAATAATAATAATAATAATAATAATAATAATAATAAAAGGCTTGAAGACCCACCACAAAATACAAAATGATAATAAAATGTTAGAAAGTCAATCTCTCCTGACCTGACAAAGACCCACCCAGATTCTGTAATATAATAATCCAAAAACAAAGGACATTTACACAACCAACCTTCACCACACTAATAATAATATTTTAAAAAAATAATAATAAATAACTGTTGCTAAGAATTTGAAAGTTATAGCTTAGTAATGTCGAAGGAAATAATGATTAAAAACATTTATTTAAAAAACATGATAACAAATGGTGGGTACGGAGAGTCAAAGTCCAAGATGAAGGGGTCCGCGGGAAACATGACTCTGTCGGCCTCATCAGATGCACAGCCTGCAACGCGGTGGATGCTGCAGCAGGACAAAAAATGCCAAATGAATCCAAACTTTGATAATAATGCAATTATCCAAATATTGTATATGATCTTTCATTTGAATTTTACTCAAAGTTTTTTACCAGAATTTGATTCCATCTTGGATGTGATTATTATTTGAACTCACTCACAACATGAGTGAACTTTGCAAGCAATTCAGAAGCCAGCTATCCGAACTTTGAATGCATTCTTGAATGGTACCTTTGCATGTAATAAACACAAGGGGCGGGGAAAGCAAACATGACATGAAAAATAAGTGAAGTTTTTGAATAATCAAGGTGACTGTCAAATTACAAAGTGGTGACTTTATTAATTAAGACTTTTAAATGATACAATACCTGAGAAATCTACGTCCAAAACTACTTCTAAATAGTTAGTCACCAAAATAACAGCCCTACTATTCTACATTAAACTACACATCTTCAATGCATGTATTCAAGGGTTGCAGGATAGCTCTGCACAAACTTCATTCCCAAACGATAAAGAGTATTATTCGAGAAATATACCACTCATGACCCTTTTCCTCAGCACAACCCCGTAATGCTATTTCTACTCAGGGGCTTACTTTCACCCATTCATAGCGCCCGGGGAGTGGTAACTCGTTCACAAAGTCGAAATTGTACCTGAAAATGGTAAGACTGAATCTAGATATCCTCACATAAATCATTGCCTAAGTATCGATGTTACATGGAAATGAGTTCAGAAAACATGGAAAATAATATAACAAAATCAGAAAAGGAAAGGTTTCAAGTATTTTAAAGAAAATGGAGTACGATACTTTTCTGTTAAAAAGCGCTGCAGTGCATGCTCTTCGTGGGTGAAAAATTCCTCAACTTCAAACGGTGTGGGGACATTTATAAAAAGGGAATTAAGGGCCCCCCTTCGACTAGCAGCATTTGAACCATGGACCGGGCCTGGGTTGGAACCCATTGTTGAACTGCAAGGAGTGCTTTCCCGAGTGTCTCTGCTGGAAAATGAATTTGTTTAGGCCTTTTGCATACATACCCAAATTAAGTAATGTACATGAAAGCTCCACATGCAGCAAAAATTTATAAAATTAGAACAAAAAATGATTGATCTTAGATTACCAAGAAAGAAAAGAGTTTAGTTGAGGCCGGATGGCCAACTCAATGAAACATTTAACGAGGAAATCTTGCATAAATTACAATAAAATTAAAAAAAATTCATATAGGGAGTGTGTGGGGTCAATACTCCAAGCTCTGAAAATTGTACAAGAACAGCTTCCCCAAGTAATATTTGAAATCTCGGTGTGGCCCCATTAAGAAAACGCATGCAGTCACAAATGAGGTTTCAAAGCCATTGATGCAGGTACAATCTGGTAAAAAGTAAAGGGAGTATGTGATTCTTTTAACTAGTCATGTGCTCCTCTATTCCTTTCACATAAGCTTTTTACTGCCAAATTCTTCAGGGATATAACGTTTCTAGTTAATGTCAGGTTTCATGTAAAGAAACAAATGTCACAGAAAGATAAGCGGTGTAGAAAATATAAATACTAATACTCAGTCACATTCTATTATCAGAATTTCCAGTAAAGTATAACGCTCAAATATATCATCATCGTGGGCTGAAACAATACAAGAAAAAAAACAGGACCTCGAATGGATATGGTGTAACCGAGCAGATGCGAATATACCTAAACGTTTTCAATTTTATCCAAAACATTTTCAACTGTAGCACTTTTCTTTTTTTGGGTCTCAGTTGGAAGGGACTAAAGTTCAAGCCTAACACCCGCTGGAGTAGGGAAGTCGAATAAATATTGAAAACTACAAGAATACGGGGGCAAGGCAACCGTTGAGTTTTATGTGTAGTCATTTTTTATACACATAGGTAAGTGGAGCTGAAAAATAATGCAGAAAATAAGATTGTTTATTTCATTACAAGAACCATACAGCCACACAGCTTCGCTTACCTTTGTGAAAGCAATTTTACAAAGTTTCCACATCTGAAACATGCTGATTCAATGCATAAATAACTAACCCATGTAGCATTAAAGACACTGGAAAGAATGAAAAGGATATTCCAATTGATACTCCACTTCTTAGATAACAAAGAGATGATTGCTTAAATATGGAAGTATGAACTGAAAGCACTAGCACATCCAAGGCAGACAAGCATGATCGAGGAGACAGCGGCGCGGCACTTTTAATTTTTTTTGGGCAAAAATAATCGCATTTGAAGCTTAATTTAAGCAGGAGAATTTAAAATCAAGCCTGAGAGTCGAGAGACAAGAATATTGAATGAAAAAGAACTGAACTTTTTCTTTTTTTTTTTTTTTGAAAGAAATGTTAGTTTATCTAATAAATACAGCAAAGCGTATCCCCAATTATAACCCATTGTCTGGTTCCGCGTAAAAGCATAAAGATATCTGGAATCAAGTCACAAAATTGATTCTTTTAAATTTTGAAAAAATAACCATTGTTCACTAATACTATCAAAAAAACTATTATCGGAGAAGAAAAAAATTTGCCGAGCAATCAGAGTACCCAAAAGGACGAAACCCCTGAAACTGAAAAATCAGATAAAAAGAGTAAATAATCTTTGGTTAAAAAACTAACAATAGATAAATAAAACAAACGGTACGGTACCTAAACGGAGCTCACAGAAGCACTTTAAAAAGCCAAAACAAAAAAATCCCATAATTTTCTGCTGCATATGTAAAAAAATTTCCCAGAAAGAGTTATATCCAACAAAGGCAAAATACCTCCTAAAATCCCAAAAGGCCCCAAGACTGGTTTTTCCCACAAAAAAATATGAAAAATACTTGCTGTAATTCCATGCATAATGTAAAGTGAGAGAATGCAATGAAAGGAAGTGAAGGAGGAAGCTACGGTCAGCGGAGTTAACCATCAGCAACAAGAAGGGGGACATAACACACGAAAAATTTAAGAAAAAAATTGGATGGGCTTCAAATTTTTCAAAGAAAAAAAAACAGTAAGAACTAGGATGAATCTTTCAACAAATTACACCAAAATTTCGGAAACCAATCCCATAAAAAAAATCACAAAAGACGTCAGCACGTTTATTGTGACACGCAAAATGGGGAAAAAACAGATTTTTCACAAAAAAGAAGATGGAAGATTCAATAATTAAAAAGGGCTGCGTAAATATACCTTTCCCTGACTTCCGTATTCAATACATTTCCCCCCAAAGGGGCCTCAATTTCCAAACCGCCAACTTCACAGCGACAGCTCCTCCGTACTCTCCGTGAAGTCTGCAGCTGCTGCTGCGGCTTCTCAAGGCGCCGCGAGCGCAGCTCAAGGTAGTAATACGAGTCCGGCGTTTCCAACGACGGAGCTGCACCGGTAGATTGGAGGCGGCGTAAGGCTAGGGTTTTGGCGCGTGTACGTACACCGAGGGAGGACTGGGAGACATCCATAACGGCCACGTCACTTGTGGCTTCAGCTTTCCTCATGTATTTCCCCATTACACTCTACAGATTGAGGGAGAGAGAGCACAAGTGAAAACGGAGGCCTTTCGTAATTATATTATATTATATTATATTATATTATATATATATATATATATATGTATATAATGGTGCAGGATCCGTGGGTTTCCTCGCCATTTACATTAATTAATCTTTCGTACGATTAAGAAATATTTATATTATATTAAAAAACATTCAAAAACAAATTTATATATATATATTTATTTATTTATACTAATTTTGAATTTGTATAATTATATTTCTAGTTGATAGCATGCATAATAATATAAATTGGATAAGAAAAGTTGTTAAAATTAGTTTCATAAATTAATTTTGTGAGACGAATATTTTATTTGGTTCTCTCATGAAAATTATTATTTTTTATGTCAAAAATATTATTTATTATTGTAAATATGAGTAAGTTTGATTCATACTAAAGAAAAAAATATATGAGATTGTCTCACAAAAAATTTACATAACTCAAATAAAACATATCAAGAATTTATCAACCTCCAAAACTTCACATTTTCCATCATAAAGATGCTCCTGTATATTATTTTATTTTAACAGTAATTATAAAGTTTATTTATCAATGCACCCTGAAAAAATATTCCCTGCTCAGAATTTTGTGGTGGAAAGTGTAAATGTGTGAGAAATTTCAACAATATAGTTATTATTGTTGTGGACAGACTTGTCCTTGGGAATATTATCTCTAACTTGCTAACATCCAAACATGCCTTACAAGTTTTCACTGTTTCTATCATTATTAACTAGCAAAAGTTCATGCATTTCAGTATTAATTATTTAATGGCGAAATAAATATCTTGATTAGCACTAAAGATACGATTTCTCTGCAATAAATTTTTTTATACCGTCATATTATTTTACAGAGAATAAAAGTACATTCTATAAAAAAAATATATTATCAACTCGAGACCAAATAGATTTTGGAGTCCCCACCTTGGCCAAAAAATTCATGACGAGAAGTCTATAAATTTAGCTGACCCAGATGGCCAGTTAAATTAAGACTTTGCAAGAAACAAGTGCGTGAATGAACCTTTGTTAAGACTAGGTTTTATGTAAAACGATTTCGTAGATTTGTATCAGTCTTCTGAGATGATCGATCAAACTCATGTATACAATGAAAGTAATAATTTTGAAATAAAAGATAATGTTTTTCGTGAATCGGATCGGAGATACATTCCATAAAATTGAATCGGAAACGCTTTCACTATGCTTGAATCTTTGTGTATTAGCAAATTAACTCTATATTTTTTGAACAAAAAAGACCAAAAATAATTTTTAAAAAAGATTAAATCGATCCCGACACAGGCATCCGTAAAGCTTACCAACCGTTCTGAATTGAAAGAAAAATATTCAAATTTGTACGAGTGACGAGTTAATGCATGTGATCATATCCGAAAATTAAATACTATATAACACCCTTTTCACGAATATTCGCGACAAAACAAATAAATAAATAAAATCCGTCCAATATTATTTTGTGGGGCTTCCTGTTTTCAATTCATGCATAAATGTCCACTGCATGATCATCGTCCATCAGCTTTATACACAAAATAAGAAAAAAGTGACTTTAATTAATATATTTATTTAATATAAAATAAAATAATGGGTTCTTTTTGGAAATTTGCTCTGACCCTGTACAGAACCTGAAGCCAAGGAGTGAGATCTTACCAAGGATTTGATTGTCAAGCCATCTGCATTGAAAGCAACACGTGTTTATTTCATACATATTATTAGTTCCCAATGGTAAAGTTTGTGCCAATATTTTGTCCGAGGAATAATCGCATCTTATAAATTATCAAATAAAATAAATGAATTGACTTGACAATCTTTTACGACACATCTTGGAATTAGATTTTAAAAGTAAATTGATGATTCATTTTAGTATTTTTACCAGATGATTTATTAGGTATAACAATTGCGATCTGATAAAAAGGGAAAGTTCTCTATAATAATTATCTTATATATATTATGGTTTTAGATAAAATTAATTATATGTCATGTTCACGATATAATTTAAATATTAAATCATACATACATATATATATATATATATATATAAGAAATTGTTCCAAATATGCTTATTGGAAAAATGAAATAATGCAACACCAAATTATATTTTACAGGCTATTTGCATGATGTTAAGCTCGTTTACTTGTGCTGCATGAATGAATGACTGCATCTTTGGGGTGCATGGGCTGATTCACATAAATTGATAGTGGGCCCATCCCATTTGACAGCCCACCACCTCCGAAGGCCCTACACAATATCAGCATGTTAAATTCGGCCCATTAGTTTTGCATTTAGTATCTTGTCTGGCCCAAGTTTAACTACCATATCTTTTACAGGCATATTTAATTAAGCTAGTCAACGCGACTTGGTTTTCCCCCGATCTGAAAATTTTTTCACTTGATTTTTGTTGGTGATACTTTAGTTAATTCTCAACCACATTACGAAATTGAACATAATAATGTAAGAAAACTAAACAAATAACCATTCTCACCAATTTTCTCCACACATGCGATGCGTGTGTATATAATAATATAATATATGTAGTATTATATGTTACATTCACTCAATTATTTGATTTAATTATGATTTTATATTTAAAATAATATAAAAATAAATTGAAAATTTATTTCTCCTATCCATAATAGACACTTTAGAAAATATCAAAAAATTTGATGAGAAATATCTAAAATTACTAGTATATACGTATATATTAATAACCACCAAATCTTCCCATCCGAATATAACTTAACATTTCATTTATTTGAAATGTTTTAATGGAGATATATATCTATAAAGAATGGGTTCGTATTTAAGGTTTCAATTTATTTTACTCCTTGTGTGTGTGTATTAATCTTCGATCCTTCGAATTCCACTTGTAAGTATATATCTAATCGAAAGTGATACCCTACACACCATTTGGTGTGTACCTCGGTGGGCGCCGCCCACCTCTGTTTTTTTAGCATTTTAATAGTTTAAAAAAAAATTAAACAAAATTTTAATGTGAACGCCTCGACATTGAACTCTACACTTTCCTTCTCCGCCACAACCCATACACAACCGGCACCTCCACCGAGCAACACCACCTCTGCCTCCCGCAGCCAAGAGAATCCCTCTCCCCGGAATCGTTGCCTCTCAGATCTACCTCCACCATATATCATTGTCTGCACCTCCTGAGATCTACCACCACTGAGCAACTCAGGCGCCACCAGCACCTACCGAGATCTACCACAACCATATATCCCTCACCGGAATCGCCGAGACTCCCTAAATCTACAACCATCATCATCGTCTGCAACTCCGCTCCACGCCGAGGCCAAGAGAAAGAGGCGATTTGGTGGTGATAGGAGGGGAGTGCAGTGTGGCGTGTGGTGCTGTGCGTGGTGGTGGCGTGGCGGTGGCGCGGTGGTGTTGAGTGCTGGTGGTGGTGGCGTGGTGGAGGAAGCCTCTACAAATTCTATGGACAAACATCAATGTTGTGTTAGAGAGAAGGTAAACAGAAATTTTTAAAAAAATCTAGCTAGTCGCCACGTCACTTGCCACATGGGCAGGCGCCATGGTCGCTCACTAAATGGTGAGCAGGGTATCACTCCTCATATCTAATTACCTCAATATTTACATGCTTCTATCTCTTTCTCTATTTTTTATGACTTGAGAACTCACAGCCGTCACCCTTTTGGGCCCACTAGGTAAACCTGAACTAACAAAATAGTATGCAAATTATTAAGTCAGATAAAGTGATAAACCACATTAGGCAAGCCCTGTGTTACAAGTTCGTTAGAGAATGTGTTGACGGAAAGAATCGAACTTCTAACCAATTATTCAAGCGCTCATTTACTCCATCAACTCGAACTGTCCCATGGTGTGCATGCTCAGGAACGATGATCATATTAAAAAAACCGACCGTTGTATAGAAGCTAGAAAAATGTATAAGACCATGTACTGATGTACATATACATAGTTGCAAGTCTTGGTCACACACATGCTTGCACAATTTTACCCCTCAAAAAACTTAATCCTACAAGTTATTTGATCATCCTTTTCCCCATTGCAACACGTGCAAAAATAGCACCTCGAGTATTTATTATACCCCGCCAACCAAAAAAGAACACGATGACTTTTAAATTTTCTTTGAGAACTTAATTAATCCAAGAACAATATCCGATTTATAATGTATTATTGTCCCTCGATCTCGATCCCCATGCTATGGCTTCTGCAACTTCTTTTTCCCTTTCCTTAATTATGATCTCACTTTGATGGTTATCAGAATTTGTCATCATCCTAGAGGAGTGAATGGCGTCGGGCAGAGACTGTTCCGTTTCAGGTTCCTCCCAGAGGTAGCTAAGGGCAGTCACCACGTCGCTCATAAAAGGACGAACCGATGTGTCTTCTTGGAGACACATAGCTGAAATAGCAATTGCTTGGTTGAGGCTTTTCCTCGGAAATTCTCCTTGAAGTAAAGGATCAGCAAGTTCTGAGAATCTGTGTGGTTCTTTGAATATTGGTTCAGCCTAAACACCAAACGAAAAATTATATTCAGTTTCTTTCCGAACTAATTGTGCTACTCCAATCTTTTAAATGACGTTTTGAGTAATGTTATACAAGTATTTTGGCCAAACGAGCAAAGCTTTTTATGAATCAAAAGGAAATGTAAATTTTACCCATTTCACTAAATTCTGTCGCTCGCCTCGCCTCCTTGTATCGATGGCTCGTTTTCCGGTGATCAACTCTAACAGAACGACTCCGAAGCTATACACATCCGATTTCGCGGTGAGATGGCCGGTTCTTTGATACTCAGGAGCACAATACCCGTACGTACCCATAACTCTCGATGACACATGCGTCTTGTCGCCCACAGGTCCAAGCTTAGCTAGCCCAAAATCTGAAAGCTTTGCATTGAATTCCTCGTCAAGCAATATGTTGGATGATTTCAAGTCACGGTAAATCACCGGTGGGTTCGCCTTATCATGCAAATACTCTAGGCCTTTTGCAGCATGCAATGCTATTTTCATCCTTGTGAGCCAAGGTAATGGAGTAATGTGCCTTGGTGTAATGTCTGCAGGAATGTGACAAAAACAACATCATGGAGCGATATTAAACGTGCAATGCTCTTGGAAAACACAAAAAAATTATCGATACCGAGTAGATGGCCTTCGAGAGATCCCAATGCCATGTATTCATACACCAAGAGTCTTTGTTCTCCATCAGCACAATAACCGATTAGGTTTACGAGATTTTGGTGGTGTAGAAGGCTTAACATCAAAACCTCTACAAGAAATTCTCGGTTTCCTTGTAGCCCGTTTCGGTCTAGTTGCTTAACAGCTACAATCTGAATTCAAACCGCCCAAAAATCGCCTCAAAAGCAATAAAAAAAGACGATAAGTTCATTGATCTGATCAATATAAAAAATATTTGTACCTGGCCAGTTTTATCAAGGCGTCCTTTATAAACACGACCGAATCCGCCCTCACCGAGCAAATTTTCTAGCCTGAAATTTTTTGTTGCCGAGGCCAGCTCCCTAAAGGTGAAAGTTTGAGCTGCGATATTGTTGTTGTTACTATATTCCCCGGTGGCACGCCTGTTGTTTGTAGCTTCTGCTGTAGTCTTTCTTGGATTTTCTGCACAGAAATTCGGAGCATTTCAAATTCCTGCATAACATCAATAGTAGCAATAGATTTGGGATGCAAAATATTGAAGGCATCAGGGTTTGCATGGCATGCATACCGGGCCGAGACAGTGGCTGTGGCGGAGGATAAGGCTGTGGCCGCCGCTGTGGAGACGGTGGTTCTCGGTGATGATGGGTGGAGACAGGAAGTGTGCTTCTTGTCTCTTTATTACCACAATTCTTGGATGCTTTCTTCTCATGTGACGAAAAGCAAGAAAAACAACTCATAGTTGCGGCCTTCAAATTACAGGGAACACAGCAATCCCTGATCAATACTTGAATATGATTCTTTACAACTAACTTATAGGGATTATCTCGGATCATAGGATTTCTTCCCAAAAAAAATATATCTATTTTTTATTATAAAAACCCACAAATATGTGGATAATCCCTCGAATTTAAGAGATTAAGAGAGAAGGGTGATATCTTGATCTTGTTTGTATCAATAAGGGCAAGAAGCCATGTGAAGAATGAAGGGAAATGGCTTTTGTTTTGTTCTCCCAATTTGTCGGAGAAAATGGAAAGAGTGGAAGAGAAAATATGAAGAATGCTCGATGATGATACAATGACGCGGGGAAGACCGATTAGTTTTATGGATGTCTCTAGTTTGACCAAATTAAATGAAGATTCAATATATAAAAATGTATAAAGTTTTATGCCATCAAAATTTGTAACTTTTCTAACTAAGACATTCATTGATTTTATTGGATATCATGCTACCTAATCGATTCAATCTTTTTAAATATTAATTATATTTATTAAATACAAATGAATTATTAGTTGATTAAACAATATGAATTGGGTCATAATTTCACTACATAGAATAAAATATAGTTTTTTCCCATCGGTAAGTTTATATATAATTATTTTCAATAATTTTCTAACATGTTAATTGATATTTCTTATTTAATTAAATAAAAAATTTTGTAATTTTGATTATTTATATTTTTCTTCGAGTTTTTAGTCCTCTATATTTTACAAATTTCATTTTCAGTTATGTATCTTTTAAATTTTTTGCAGCTTTAATCATTTTTGCACATGAAAGCTAATATGTCATTGCAACGTCATTATCATATAGGTGTAATTTCAGCGTCGCGTCAATTTAGTGTGGGGAAAGGAACTAAACTTGCAAAAATATCAAATATAACATACTACAAAAAATTTAATGGAATGTATATGACCGAAATTGTAAAAATTAGACACAGATATATATGATCAAAATTGCACTTTTCTCATTAAATAAATGAATAAAAAATATATAAACAATTTAACGTAAACTAACTGAATCATAAAATCATCACATAACTTTAATATTATTATTTCATACCTCTGGCGATAAATTTGCAAGGCACATTGGTTCGTTTCTCTTTTGTTCTATAGAAGACATCTTCAGAAATTTTTTTAATCTGTGGATAGTTTTGGCTTTTGGCCGGTTTGTGTCCCATGCGCCTTTGAGAGCCTATCTTATCAACTTTAATTGTAGCTTTAAGCTTTAATTCTTACGAAATATAAGATTTGACTAAAGATTATAGCTATCACATAAAAAAACATCAAAAGAATTGTAGAAAAATAATAAAAATGGCAAGTAATTATGCTCAAATGATAAGGCGAGCTATTAATATAAATTTATTATAACATCCTCACAGTTTAGAGAATCATATGAAGTTACAGTATCTATATGTTTCATCAATGAGCCGAAACCGCAATCTTTAATCCTGCATTACAATTCTCTGGAAATTACATATTAAATAGCTATTCCCCATCGACAATTTGACCCTATCCCTTCCGCTAATTCACATAAGGTGTGCATCTGTTGAATCATCAAAATCAACTGGCACCCCAATGTGTAACGAAGGATCATAGATGAAAACTGCAACAAGATAAAATGTTGATTGGATTATATAATAAAGTCTGATCTTGGACAGTACTATATCAATAGAGAAATGCTTGGATTACAAAGCCAATGTGTATAGAGAGCCTTAGGGGCGACATTTTTACTGAGTATGTAACCTGCCCGGAAGTGATGCATCTCAGTCCAGTTTCCAATGCTGAAACTCCAGCCATAAGAATCTCTCAGCTCAGAGTAGTTGCATTAGCTGCATGAAACTGGTATATGAGAGTTAAGTGAAGAAAAACGATGGCGAAATCAACAGATTTTCGAGCACTGCTGCTTCCCTGGTACGCGTGCATTATTATTATTATTATATATTATTATTATTATTATAGTTTTCTGGTATTTAAATTAATCCAGGGTGATTTTCCATGTCGAGTGTCCTTTTATATAGTTGGACGTTGTGGTGAGGGAATCTTGTTTTTTAAGGTAAAAATTATTATTTCTTTATTTATTATTGTGGAGAATGGGACCTGTGAATATTTTGCAAAGCAGAATAAGATGAAGCAGCAGCCATGATCAGAAGGTGATAAGTTAGCATCAGTTTATGAAATTTTGTGAAATTCAAACTCAAGGGATCTTTTTCATTATGATTCTTCGGTGAGTGCAAAAGAAAATAAAATAAGGGATTTTGTAAAAAAAACGTTTATTTGACCAGGAATTTGAATATAACATTCTCAATTTTTCGTTTTTGCTTTTCCTATGTATATGTTTGAAGTTTATTTTGGAAAAAAAATGGAAGAAATGTCACAGTTCGAAAATAATGTTTTATAAGAACCTGAAAAAAAATAAAGGGCAGCTAAACATTGTTGCTTGAGAAAGAACTTAAATTCACAACAAAGAATTTCAGGATTGACGATGGAAAAATCCGTCACTAGTTAGCCTCGGAATTGCTTGTTTGAGAAGAATTTTTTAAGGATATTTTTTATTACTGCAACGAATTGATTGCTTTACATTAACTAGCAGTCACATATATATATACGATGAGAAAGTGTACGTCATTTAAGAAATGATACGATCAACATTACATGCGACGGAGATGAGGAAATGATTCAATCATATAATAGTTTGTCACATTTGACATGCAAATTTATAGAAAATAAATAAGCCATTTTTGGAGCTTATTCCATTATGAACTTTGAAACCTGAACGACTCCAACCATTCATGGCTTTCTTGCTTATATACACACATGAAAAACTACAATATTAGTTACATATATGTCTTTGTGATTTTGGTCCCTTATTTTATCAAATTTTAATCTTGTTCGTTATCTTTATTATTTTTGTAATTTTACTCTTTATTTTACGCGTAGCCGATTTGAACTCTGATATAACACCAATGCGTACAATGTTATATCAGTATTTTAAATAAAAAATGACTAAATTATAAAAAAATAAAAGATATATAACTAAGAATCAAATTTATAATATAAAAGATCAAAAATCACAAATAAACAAATTTATTATCGAATCTCGTTTTCCTTTGAAAACATATCGCACCGACAATCTGTAAGAAATGTCTAAGTTGGTGGGGTTACACGCCTTCGAGGTATTGATTTGGTCTCCCAACAGGTGTAAGCCTACTTTTTGTCCAAATATTATATCGGCCCGCTAGAATCAGGCTTCTTTCGTAGCCCCTCTAAATCCAATATTTAAATGGTATACTAAATCGAAATATATCTACAAATTATCATTTGTTTTATATAATATAAGAGGTAATATAATTAACGTACAAAATAAAAAAACAATTATTAGCTCCATCAATTAATAGCAATGTACAATAGAAAAAAAAAAAGGTTTTTTTTTTTTTTTTTTTCAACATTGGTTCATCAGTCAAACTAGGTAGGTGGATTAGCTCCACCAATTAATAGCAATGGACAAACTTTATTTTGAATTTCACAAAGCTTTTATTCGAGTAATGGAAGATCATATCCACTACGGATACATTTAATTTTCGCATCTAATTAATTTCAATCTTTTCAAACTAAAGAACAGGTTGTCATTAACATAATTATATCGATAATTATCAAGTCATTAAACCATATCAATTTCTTAATGACGACGACTTGAAATCATCTGTCATCAAGATTTCACGTTTAATTGGAACAAGGTTTGGGTTCAAACTCCAATTGTAACAACTCCTCCCCAGACGGAAAAAAAAATCATTTTCTTAATAATGGTCAAAAACACGGATATAACATTCATAAACCTTCACTCCAATTATAACCGTATGTTTCAAATATATTTATATATATATATATATGAACAACAGAGACGACGAATATCTATTATGGATAGGAAAATTGTCCTTCACATGTTAACAAAGATATGGAAATGATTCAAGTTACATTGTCACGTCTTCTTCCCTTTTAAGTTCTCAATTAATTCTTCCCATTTTCTCACTTTCCCGACTATGCTACACCCTTTTGCCTCTACCCATTCTCACATTTCCATTTCATTTCAAAAGTATTATATTGTTTTAAACGCGCATAAGTGAGAGTCATGACTATCGAAATTGTTTTTCCATAGATCTTTATTTTCGGGCTTTTGTTAATATAAATTTAGATACGAAATTTGTGTAAGACATCATTCTAGGTAATTTTCCAATAATGATATATTATCAGAAGATAGGACAAATTAAAGATTACACATGTATTTATCGACAATGTAATTTCCAATCTTAATTTATCTCCATTTTATAAAGTTTATATATTCCAAAAGTAAATTATAAAGATTGGCCGTGATTATGAAATGATGAGTCAATGATAGTTTTGTTTTCTTTCTAACAATTATGAAATTGATGATAGATTTGGCATCAGCTTTAATGTAAGTTGGATGCTGTTTTAAGAGAGAAAAGCAGAGTACAAAGACGCTATTCGAATAATTGTTGAGTCCGTCCAAATACTAAAGATTGAATATGGCACTATTTGACTCTTCCTCCCCACAATTAAATTCATTAATTTCTGACACACCAGCAGCCCTTTTCTCTACTATCACCCTTCCATTTTATTTATTTACATTATATATTATTAATTAATTTTTGAACATGTTTATAAACAATATTGCATATATTACAAATAATTGGACTTCGGTCATTACATAAAACAAGATCACAAAAGATTCATATATAATAATATCATTACATACAAATATCATATAATAAATATGGGGTGTCTCTTCTTCAATTCTATACAGTGGTGCCCATAAGAACAAAAACCAACAAATTTCTGGACCAGGACAAGTAGCTATAAGCATTAACTTTGATGGCGACTGAGAAAGACCGATGACTAACAATTTAATAATATCTGTAAATTATGATAAAAACTTGTACTCAAATATTTCTTCCATTAATCCTTCAATTACAGGACCACATCAGCAGCAGGATTATCAGTTTCATGTGGAGAAATCTTTCTTCATTTTTACCTGTTTAATTGGAGATAGGGTTCGGCCCACTTGGAACTTCATGCTTGTCACCTGCTACAAACTCATCTTTCCCAGCTTTTGGCTGCTTAGCATTCTCCTTCTTTCTTGGGTGAAACTCCGCTGTTTTGGAAGCAGCGGATGAAACATCTGAGAAAAGGGTATCGGCGGCCATTTTCGACGAGGGATTTGAAGCTGGATCTGCTGCAGAGATCGCAACTGCGGAAATTATGAAGAGAATGAACAATAACTTGATGAAAAAACGGTGGGATGTCGCAGAGATTTCAAAAATTGTTGCCATGCAAATCGGAATAAGAAGCCACCCCCCCAGAAGTCCAGATGAGATCAATATCCATTAACCAGATGCGAATGCACGCACCTCAAAAGCAATGAAGGAGAATTTTTTCAGAATGGAGAAGAAAAGAAAAGGAAGCAAGGAGGGAGAAGAAGCTTCAGAAAAAGTGGTGGGATTTAAAGTAGGGTTTGAAATTCCATACGCGATTTTTGGACTAAATTTCGAGATATAATGCAATAAAATGTACAACTTTATTATATATAAATGTGTGTGTATAATTACATATGGAGACTGGAGCAATAATTAATGTGACCCGTATATTTGCGCTTGTGTGGATCCAATAATAATTTTGGGATGCGATTTTTTATTTGATGCAATATAAAATAAAAATATTAATTATAATATGTATAAGAAATAGCACTAGTTCAAAGCAATTTTAATTTTTTTTTCTTGCTATAATAATTTTTTTTCCTTGATAAAAAAATATGTTAACGATATCTGATTTCATGCAAGTAATTATCAAATCGTGAAATATAATATGATACCACAATCTACTCCTTTGGTTATGCTGTCATTTATATAATTCATGTGGTCAAAAAATTAATATATTAATCAATATTATTCTATTGTATTATATCGATTAAAACAAAATAAATTAGTAATGGTGGTCGGCTTTTCTTCTTTCGGCCAGTTACTAAAGAAAACATTAATTTGACTTGGGTTACACCTCTGCTTTTTGCTAATTTATCAAATTAAAAACGTCACTTTCTATTGCCATTCGAAGTCTAGGTATTGAGATAACGTTCAATTTTATTTTTTTTCCGAATGCTCTCAACGTATAATATTTATTTATTCGAATGATAACATTTAGGCCAATATATTGTTCTCCTGATGTAACAATATGTCAGTATATATTTTATACTCTATGAAAAATTTGTTAGTATTTTTGTACATTTAATGAACTCTACGGATAGAAGAATACATAAACTCGAACATAATAAAATAAGAAATTGAAATAATTATTACCAATAACCTCTCCCTAACTTGATCTATTAATCGTTTACAACAACTTGAATGATTATTTCTTAATAGTATTTTCGATCGACATATAAAAGTAAAAATAAAGAAAAAGACAATTTTTTTTACCCCGACAATTTGGTAAGATTGGTCAATAAAATTATATTCATAGTAATAATTAAATATTACAGTCTAACTAATAAAAAATCAAGCTAGCAATTAACTGAAAGATCAAACATCTATTTAACGAAATATTTTAAAACATATAGTATAAAAAAATTTAAATAAAATTCTGGCACCATATATATATACATGTGCTGTAAATTTTTAGCATAAGATTCGCACATCACCACAGCTCAAAGCAAATATGCCCCAAACAAGGTCTTTGTCTCGGTCATGGATAATTCACGGGTCCCAATTCAACAAATTGCAAACAAACAAGTTCCCTTATCTTAGTGACAAGGATGAGGCCCAAGATTCTAGAGGTCCTTCGTTTGAATCACACCAATTTCGTGAGGTATTTAGTTAGTAAATAACGCCAAAGGTAAAATCAAAATATCATATAACGATATTTACAACAATTAAATCGTGAGATTTTGTTATTATATCGTGAGATTTTACATTGAATTTATCATAAAATATTGATAAATGAAATTTTGTATTGAATTTTTTGTGTTATAACAATTGTTGTACAAATTTGGTTGTATATATAACATTACTAGTTAGGTTTAGATATAAAAAAAAAATTTCTATTTCATTGAAATAATAATCAAAGGATATTTAATTGATATAAATGGTTGGACCGAGCCGTTGGTTTTTTTTTTACAAAAAAATTATAATTGATCAATTGTAAATGATACAACTCCAACATTTTATTTATGCTGAAAAACATGTCAAACTCGATGTTTTGATTAATCTACCTGATATAAACAATTATTAAACCAAACATAAATCCAAGCCAAATCCTCGAACCCATGTGACTTTTCGCCATGTATTTCCTGACAAATTGTTCCGAAAGTCAAAGAAGCGGACCAATATTGAGGAAATCATGTCGCTAATCATAAAAAAAATTATTAATGATTTTCAACTTTTTATGGACAAACCAAATTTCACAAAAAATAAGCTGATGTTGTTGTGATCATATTATTTGAATTTTTTTATACGATTAATTAGTTAGAAAAATTGATTGTATTTGTTTTCTTAAATAATAGCGGAATTAATCTTTCAAATCGTCTTATTTTGGTAAGCAAAACCCACTTTGTACATACTCACAGTATCAAGGTTATATAATTTCAATTATTTATATTTAATAAACATATTTAACAATGAAAGCAAAACCATGCATGTCTACGCGATCACATGATAATGTTGTAAAAGTCAGTTATATTTAATCAATTGTTGGACTTAATAGAGTATGTACTTGTTTAAAGGAAAACTAGTCATTTTTGTGTTCATCAATTAATTTTGGTCACAAATATTACCATATTTGAGATACTAACGACGACTTTTATGGACAAGACAATAGTTGGGTGTAATTTTGGTAAAATGGCAAACCTTCAGTTTTATAATTGGTATCAATGTCAAGATCACATGTTCGATTATCCTTAATTTCAAGGAGTGTGATTATTGAGAAAGTAATTGTTGGATAAAATAATTATCTCTACTAGGTAGAGCAATCGAAACGTTGTGTTTAAATTGTTGTACGATTTAAAAGATTTAAGTTGTATCATTACCACCAACTATAACTTTTAATAAGTAACAAACATTTAGTCATGCAACAAATTTCAAATTAAAAATCTCAAATGGTATCATTCTGTTTAAAAATAGACGCAAAACTAACTTTATATTCACACTTTAATATTGTAATATATCAATTACATTTAGTCACTTCTCCTTTTTGTATTTTCAATCAATATGATAATGAAAGAATATATATTCAATTATTTTATTATCCTATTATGAATGTATTATTATTATATTATTTTTATGATATATAAATTATAAGTTGCATTCTTTTCATTTTTAACATGTCTGTATAGATCATAAGGTTGCATAATTAATATCTAGTGTTTTTTTTTAGAATAATATTGGGACAAAGACCAAAATTTATTTATCGACAATTTTATTCGATAAATATTCCGATTTTTTTTAAAATTATTATCATTGAATGGTTGTTGTCAAATCGCAGCAACTTTATTATCCTTTTAGAATTAGAATCTCATTTTTATAAACACAGAATTTGTGAATATTGGAAAATTCTTATTCTTTAATCCTTTCCCTCGTTAATTTTTCAGTTGGTCCATAAATTCAATGTCCATTTTGATGCCTAGTGCCCCCATTTTCAATTTTTTTTTTTTTTTTTTTTTTTTGCATTTTTCATTTTACACTCAATCATCTGTCCTCGATCAAAATGCGCCCCAATTTCAAAAGTTTATTTAATATAATATTTTTAAAAAGATTCGTAATTTGAAAACAACTAAAATTAAGTTAATAAATATATATATTCTATTACATCAAATAAGAAGTATATAGAATACTAACAGTTTTGGTATCATAATACATTTGCAAAAGACCATATAACCCTGAATTTAGAAAATCAAAAAATTATTATAGAACATTGAAATTTCAACAATAGTAATAAAAAACTATCCAATTTAATATTTTAATTAATTATCAAAAAATTCTAATCGCATTTTTAAGTTTTTTAAAAGTTGAATATAATCTTATATATTTTTCACATAAAATCACGTAACACCAAAAATAATAAACACTAATTTAATTGCACACAAATGTCAACATGATTGCTTATATTTTATTAAGATGTAAGCATATATAGTGAGGGTGTTGAAATCTTGAAAGTCTTCCCTTGGGATCGATGCTCAATTATTACTCAGGACTAATGAGTTTGATCACATTTCATTTCATGGCAGTGTTGAAAGCAAAAATAAGATTAGATTTTGGCAACTTTTATACAACTTGAAAATTCCATTGTCCCAATTACACGTACACAAAAACTTAATGATTTATTTTATGAGACACATATTATGAATGAACATAATAAAATATATGTCTTTCTCCGATTTTTGCTTCTTTCATAAGCTTCGACTTTCCTACACTGAGAAAGATTATGACACATGAAACCAGAAACTTCGTTCGAAGAAAATCCTCAAAAGCAAGATCCTCTTTTCACTTTTACATATATGGGAAATTGATTTATTGAATTGTTTTGTTTTGTTTTTTTTTTGTTTCGATTTTGATCATTATATTATTAAATTTCAGTTATAGACTTTTCATATATGTCATCATTTTTTTTTTGTAATTTTAGATTTTTTCGATGTCACATCATTGCAGTTCTAATATAACAAGTGTATATTATCGAATCAACAATCCCGATTAAAAAAGACTAAAATTACTAAAAAATGAAAAAAAAAATACAAGATAAAGATTCTGCAGTCCCACTAGAAAATAATCAACCTCCAGCTTTCTTAGTTAGGTAATATTAATAAGCATCCAGCCCAAGGAGACCTAATTGAAGCCAGCCAGCCAGCCAGCCAGCCAGCATACAGAGGTAACACGATCGTTTTTTGCACTAGAATTTATATCGCACATAAGCCACATATTAATTAATGTAATAAATTATATTATATTATATTTATAAAAAAATGTGTGGACAAAAATGTTTAGTTTGCTATTTTTTGGAAACATGATTGTGATTTTTCATCCACCATATTTTCTTCCCCAACTTTTGGCTTCACGATTTTCGACGATCACTTTGATTTTATGTCAACTGCTTGTTGCATACATGGAGAGACAAATCAAGCCAGCTAATGACTTGATTTGTCTTAATTGAGGTTCAAATTGCTTTCATTATTGGTATTTATCATTTCTCACTTCACTCAGTTGATGATGTCAGTTATATCACATTAGATCGAGCCGTTAATGAGATGCTAGCCTTGTGTTATTATTATTCAAATTTCGTATCCGATAATCTTTATTTATACGCAAATGCGAGATCAACAAAAGAATCATAGAATTTGCTATATATGATCATTCCGTGTAACTAGGATTTTGTTAAGATTTGATGTGGAGTTAGTTGAGAAGAAACCTATTCCAATTTTTTGATATTGTTTATATCTAAAGGTTATAATTTCTTTTTTCACAAGTCCAAAATTTATGGTTCAATGTCTATATTTTATATTATATTAGCTATTATTTTATCAATCTACCCCTACTCATTACATAATCCCGTTGCACAAAATAATTTTTCTTTTTAAAACACTCATTAAATAAGGTAAAATAGAAAATTTAATTGTGAACTTTGATTTTCCAATAATTTTTTTAAAAAACTTGTGTCGAAACATGTACTCATAAAAATTTGAAGAAGGAAGTAAATATTTGGAAATTAGAGTTGAGAACTCCCAATTTATATAATTATTTCGACATGCTGATAAGTAAGAGCCTCATGATCAATTATGATGGAGAACTCGTCTCTATCATTTAGGACTTGACAAAAACTTGTGTGAGACGGTCTCACGAGTCCTATTTTTTGAGACTGATATCTTATTTGGGTCATCCATGAAAAAGTATTACTTTTTATACTAATAGTATTACTTTTTATTATGAATATCAGTAGGATTGACCCGTCTCACAGATAAAGATTCGTGAGACCGTCTCATAAGAGACATACTCTTAGGACTTTTAGGCACACGATATGATGAGGTAAAAAAATTTAAAAAAGACTACTACATACATGCCAAATTATTGGTTTCTTAGGCCATCTCCAACCACAAAATCTATTTTGGTGCAAATTTTACACTAAAATAGTGCGATTTCTGCACCAAATACAACATTCATCTCCAACTCATTTACTTCAAATCTTACACCAAAAAAAATATTCTCGAAATATTCCTTTTATTTTACATATATTAATTATTATATTTTATTTAATATATTTTTAATTATGACTAATGCTTTATTATTAATTAATTTAAATAATAATATTCAAGTTTATAATTTAATTATATAACATAAATTAATTAATATATAATGTATCCCAATTATGTGTTTCAAGTTACATTTGTATTTTGATTATCCTTTTGAATTTAGTTATGAATTGTATTGTTATATTAATTTTTGTATTTGTATTAAATTATATTAATTAAAAATCATAAAAAAATTAGTTTTTTAAATATTATGATTAAAGTAAATAAATATTTTAAAAATGAACAATCATTATTTTATAATTTTTATGATTAAATAACTAATTATCCAAATTTGGTGCAGCTTTGGAGATGGCCTTAGAAACAATAAACCTACATTCAGATAAAAAATAAAATAAACCTAACAATCGTTGATTTTTCAAAATAAAGACTGAGAAAATCTTGTGATTGCCAACAATGGAGACCTCATTTGAAGAAGATGTTGGGGACTGAAATATTAATCAGGTTAAAGTAACAAGTTTCTTTGAGAAAGATCATGTAATGTGTGGTGTAAAGATGGTGGGGCTCTAGGATTATCTTCGGAAATGTACTTTTTATATTTTTGTGATCTTTTCGAAATAATTATTAGCCAATGCATGTCGTTTTCCCATTGATACCCACCATCGATTGACCAATCAACTGCGAAACACAGGTTAAGGCTACTGTGCAAACGGCATGGAACAAAATTTTAACTTGAACATTATTTCACACACCACATTTCGAGTTTTTTTGTGACGTCCCATCATGCGTTTTCTTAAAGAAACGTCGGGTAAAAGTAAGTAATGATAAGATAAAAATAAAAGATTTGGAGAAATAACACCGCCAAGAAAAACGACGCTTTCAATTGATTGCATGTCTCATGCATGTGCAATAGACCTCTGAAAAAAGTGCCAAAAACCTTAATCTTTAGGCACGATATCTTATAATCTTCATTACGACTTTTCATTCAAATAAATTTTCAAGCTTTCATGACGAGATAATATCATTTTCAATTTAAAGCTGCATTCTCCTTTCAATTGCGTTCATCCCCTAAATTTCGGTTTAAAGTTGTTTCATTTCATCCCATGATACGTGAAGGTGTTATCTAATGGCAACAAGTAAACCACTCATGAGATATAAGGATCGTGGCAAGAATATTGTTCCTGCTCACGAAGTCCGAAAAGCTATGTTTTTTTATTAACAATTAAAGTGACAGAATCAAATCACTTCAAAATATCAATATTACCCAAATCACAAAATAAGGACATCGTAATGTACAACCTGTTAGAGTAGATGTCACGTAAATCAACTGATAAATAGAAAATTTATTAACTCAAGTGGAATAAACAATCTTTATTTTAATATAATTTAACTTTTCATGGTTTTAATTTTATTTTATCTGTATACTCATGCAATCAGCATATATAAAGTCTTTGATTATACTTTAATACAAATGAATCGTAATTCGATCTTGAAACTTATTTGTAAACACTGTATATTCTAAATGCATTCCTAGTCCATCCAGACGCCTAAAAATAAGGATAAATGCCACTTGAGGTTGAGATTAGCATCTGTGATGTTGTGTACCATGTTTCATGGTAAGGGCATAGAGATGGCCAGTCATACAGATGTGTAATCATACGATGATTGTACTAAACAACCCTCACTCGGACTTTCCAAGTGGTTATTATTCATCGAGAGGAAAAGTCCGTGGTTGTGATTTTACATGATTAGTCCTTACGACCCGGGACAACACTAATGCTCTACATACTAAGATTGCGCTTTGACTCGTTTACCGACTCCGCGAGAGTCACAAGGTGGCGAGGTTGGATGCAATTGCGAAATATGTAGGAGCCAGTGCATTGTAGTCGAGAATCACCGCTCACTTACGGGTATGGATAGCCTATGTGATATATCGAAATAATAGTGCATGAAACATCTGTCCAGAGTGTGAGATGTACATAAGGGAATGAGTTCTCTTGTTGTGTATGAGATGACACTGTGAATATTTCATGATTGTATCACATAACTATCGAATCTAATATGCAACCCTCGATAAACCAATTGTTGCAGATTCGATAGAGATATATGAGATGAAAGGACCGTACTGTACGTTAATCATAACTGATTGGTTCTTGCAGACACTATCACTGATACCGAGGGAATCATAGGGCGATGCTACTAGACGCTCTTACTATGATTCAATGAGTTTAATCAGAAAAATAATTTCTGTGATTCTCATGATCAAATGTTGGTACATAGAATGTGGGCGAACTAGGTTAAACTCGAATAAAGGAAAAATGTCCTGAATCACAAAGAGTTGTGAACTCACGACTAGCTATATCCCTAAACCATTGAAGGTCACATAAGCACTGGATCATTTGTTCCCGTTGAAAGAAAATAAATTCAAGGAGTTGAATTTATATAAAATTATGACATAGTAAATTCAAGTGGTTGAATTTATGATAATTAAATTGAGAGAGAAATAAATTCAAGGATTTGAATTTATAAATATGATAATTAAATTTTGAGAGAATGAATTCAAGGAGTTGAATTCATAAGATAGTACATTCAAGAAGTTCAATTTGTGATATTTAAAATTTGGAGATAATAAATTCAATGAGTTATTTTATAAAAATTTGAGAATTTAAATTATTAAACTCAAATGTTGAGTTTATAAATATTAAATTAAATGTAGTTGGAAGTATGTTTAATGGGCGGGCTTGTAGGATTACAAGTCCAACATACTAAATTATTAAAGTTCTTAATGGACTTTAATATAATTAATTAAACTAGTTGGACGGGTCCAATTAATTAATAAATGCAGTTCTGATAATACAGGTCCTGATCTCATCAAACCGAACTGTTTCCACCAACTAAAATTTTCGGCCTCATTCGTTTAGGACTTCTCAATGGATAGGCTTCGAAGTGTGCAAATTTCGAACCTGTCTTCATACATAGATACAATTGCTGCCATGTTTTGATGCAACAATTGGTTCCATGTTACCTGCATGTGAACCAGAGATTGACACGTCTTAAAATCTACAAAAACACCTATACTGTAATGCTCGTATATCTCAATGGTACAACATTCTACGTTGTACTGTTTTACCAGCTTTGGTCCCCATGTTAAAACTCATGGTAATAAATAGATCTCACTGAGTTTCTACACAACTTGAGGCCGGGTGTCTACAAAGTCATGATTCTGAATGAATGCCCAATATAACTCACACAACTTGTTCAGAATGGTTCAAGTAACAACAATAAACAAGAATAACCATCTGCCTTCAGGAAATGAAAGAAAAATTTGACCAATGAAAGAATTATATGACCAATGAACATATTACAAGAACCGAAGAGCTGAAGATCCAGAGGACTGATGAGGTCAATGAAACGGCTGAGTTGGACCGAACTAGGGTCCTGAAGATCCAGAGGACTGATGAGGTCAATAAAACAGCTGAGTTGGACCGAACTAGGGTCCAGGTCCAGGTCCAGGTAACTTGATGCCTGGCCCGTCCAACTAGCCCCACAATCCATTTAATTCGGAATTTCGAACACTTAATTTGTTTATTTTTTATTTGATCTTCGGTTCAATTTTCTAATCTATAAACAATTATACTATTAATGATTATTTTAAAATATTCATTTTTATCTATACCATTTCTTTAGTAAACATTGTGTGTTTAATATATATTTTTAAATAAAAACCCAACAAAAGTAATATATGATTTTGAGTTGGAATCAGGAAGGAATGTAGTTTTGGTATTTTTAAGATTTCATTCATAATGTTGATTTGTCGGGTCAACCTGATGTGAAAAATAATGCTTATGATATAAATAATAATATTTTTTCATGAATTTGATCGAATATGATATATGTCGATATCACAAGAACTTCTCTCTTAATTGAAAATAATTTGATCAGATTTAAACTTTAAAATATAATTTAAATACTATGTCCTTTTTTTCAATATATTTTATCTTTATTATATTAAATGTAAAATATTATTAGAAAGATATGTCATTTTTTTCTACAAAAATGAAAGATGTTATATAAAATATAATTCTTCCTCTATTAAAATGAAAATTTATAAATTGAACCAAAAAATTTCAGTTTTATTCTAAATAACCCCGTTTATTTACACCCATTTTCAAACACACCTATATTACCCGACCCGCGTGTTCTATTTCCTGTCTTTCCCCTGTAAACCCTAATAAAACCCGTGCCCCTCCGTCTCGCACTTCGTCTCCACGTAGAATCCAGCCATGGTGAAGAAAAGCAAAAGTACTCATATTTGATTGTCCGTTCATGTGTAGTAGCAGATTTTATTTTTTTCTCTGTACTCATATTTGTGTGTTGGAATTTTCTCTAGAGAGCAAGAGCAAGAGGGTGTCTCTGAAGAAGAAGTACAAGGTTATTCGGAAAGTAAAGGAGCATCACAAGAAGAAGGCTAAGGAAGCAAAGAAATTGGGATTCAATAAGAAATCCAAAGTTGAGAAGGATCCGGGCATCCCCAATGACTGGCCCTTTAAGGAACAGGAGCTCAAGGCGCTCGAGGCACGCCGCCAGCGTGCCTTGCAGGAGCTAGAGGATAAGAAATCCGCTCGCAAGGAGAGGGTAATTCGATTATGCTCTTAGTTTATTATTCTATTGCGCATTCTATTTGATTGATGGCTCATGTTTACTACATTTGCGATTACTT
This sequence comes from Primulina tabacum, assembly GCF_025594145.1. NCBI lineage: Eukaryota > Viridiplantae > Streptophyta > Magnoliopsida > Lamiales > Gesneriaceae > Primulina > Primulina tabacum. The sequence continues at coordinate 564,249 of NC_134551.1, forward strand.
CATGATGTTCTTTTTGGGTTTCAGATTTGTTATTTGATGTTTTGTGTTCACAAACCAATTCAGGTTCCAGTTATATTACCTGATGTTTTTAGCTCCAAACAATATTTTCTTGCACCATCCATTATCTGGGAAATCATGACTTTGGTATCAGATAATTTAAAAGGTTTTTTCATTTGGATTTTGACTCTGCCATCCAAACCTTTTTTCTTAATTTTTTAGGCTCAAAAGAGAAAATTGGGGCTCTTGGAGGATGAGGAAATGAAAGGAGAAGAGATTTCTGGTGGTGAGGAGTTAGTCGCTGAGAATTCCATCCGAGCTTCGAAAACTCGGGGTTTGGGTATGTGAGAGATTTTTGGTGTTCTGATGTTTTGGTTTGATGTATTTGTTTTTTAAAAAAATTCTCTACTTTGTTCCAGACAACTCAGAGAAATCATTTTATAAGGAGTTGGTAAAAGTTATCGAAGCTTCTGATGTAATTTTGGAGGTCCTTGATGCCCGAGATCCCCTTGGTACACGTTGTGTTGACATGGAAAACATGGTGATGAAATCAGGGCCTGATAAACGTCTTGTTTTGCTCCTCAATAAAATTGGTATACTTGCTCATCTGCATTTCTTTTCTGACTTTATGGTCCTAAGTTTGGAGACAAGTGTTAAAGTCTGTGCTGGCCCTAAAACACTTTTTTCTGGTGAATGAATATATCAGCTTGTAATGCTGGCAAGTTGTGATCTTTTTGAAAGATATTGTGTTTGTAATTAATTCAATGGAATTTATGCTTATTTCCATTAGTTTTAAATGCTTCTGACTTCATAGAGATCATTCACGTAGGTACTTTCTGTGCACATCATTCAGGGTTTGCAGAGAACTCGTCAAAATATGTTACCTTGACACTTTTCTCATGTTTCAGATCTTGTTCCTCGTGAAGCTGCTGAAAAGTGGCTCAACTATCTTAGAGAGGAATTACCAACAGTTGCCTTTAAATGCAGCACCCAAGAACAGAAATCAAACCTGGGTTGGAAATCTACTCGAAAGGCTGGGAAGGCTGGGAAATCTGGGAAGGCAAGCAATATCCTGCAAACAAGTGACTGTCTGGGGGCTGAAACTCTCATAAAATTGCTGAAAAATTATTCTAGAAGCCATGATGTAAGTATTGGTGGAAATTTAATATGAGTCCTACTCGATAACTTTGGTGTATATGCATGGAATTCATTTTCTTTTCCTCTTTTTCATACTTTTTTATTGTATATGGTACTTTTTCTCTTAAAAGTGCATAGTAACGTCATTCATCTATTTAGTTTGTTGTGGGAAATTAATTTTCAAGTTTTTCTGCAGATAAAAAAATCTATCACGGTGGGGGTTATTGGCCTTCCCAATGTAGGTAAAAGTAGCCTAATCAATAGCCTGAGAAGATCTCAGGTTGCAAATGTTGGTGCCACCCCTGGCTTGACGAGATCTATGCAAGAAGTTCAGCTGGATAAAAATGTTAAATTATTGGATTGTCCCGGGGTTGTCATGCTAAAATCATCTGAAACTGATGCATCCATTGCTCTTCGTAATTGCAAGAGAATTGAAAAATTAGATGATCCAATTGGTCCTGGTGAGTTCTTGTTTTTAAGATTCTCCACTGATCTTGATTTCATAATTGAGTATTTATTTTATTCCTGGGTATTAACTTTACAGTTAAGGAAATCCTCAAGCTTTGCCCAGATAAAATATTAGTGACATTGTATAAGATTCCTGGGTTTAGTTCTGTTGACGATTTCCTTCAGATAGTTGCTACAGTCCGGGGAAAGCTAAAAAAAGGTGGTATTGTAGATGTTGAATCTGCTGCAAGGATTGTTTTGCATGACTGGAATGTAGGTATGACTGCTCATCTCTATGAACTTCATCAAAAGAACATGTATTATTGCATGGGAGGCGAATCTAGATGGGCTGGCAGGAGTGGTTACAATCCCCACCCCCTCCCCCCATCCCAACAAAAAATTCTATAGGCTTATATTATTACTCATTATTTTCCTAGTTTCTAAAATTTTTCTGTTTTAGTTTTGTGGACTTGCACAAAATTCCGTGCCCTAGCACTAAGCTACACTTATTTTTAGCATGAAGGAGTGAGTTTGGAGAACTTCTGCGTTTTTTGCTGATTTGAAAATTGGAAAAAAGTGCTGAAAACTTAAGTCGACAGTGAATGCAAACAAAATAGCTTTGCCTTTTTAGACACAGTGCAAGCGGGGGTTAAAATAACATGATTTTTATTTGTGAATCTCCCCGTAGGTAAAATTCCATATTACACCATGCCTCCCATTCGGAATGTAGAGGAGCCTTCTGAGGCTAAAATCGTCTCACAACTTGGGAAAGAGTTCAATGTGGATGAAGTTTATGGTGGTGAATCTTCGTTTATCGGCAGTTTGAAATCTGTGAATGATTTCAACCCAGTTGAAGTTCCATCAAATCTTCCCATTAAGTTCAGCATGATGATTGTTGAGGTTAGTGATTTTTCCACATGTTGTATCCTTTTTCAGGAATTCAGTCTCTTACATGCTCTCTTAGATTTCCACACTATTGATAAGTCTAAGTAAATTTGGTTGAGTATGTTTATGCAGCATGATGAACAACCACCAGCTTCAACTCAGAACAACGTCGAGGATGAGTCCATGGAATCTAACGAAAAGGGTGATATCCCAGAGAAAGAAAAACATGCAAATAGAAAACAAAACAAGAAGTTGTATTCCGAGGAGGGCATGCTAAACACGAAGTTGAAAAAAGCAGAGAAGAAAAGATTGAAAAAGGATAGTCGACCATCTACCATGGAACATGGTATGGATGATGATTATGATTTTGGGGTTGATTATATGAGAACAGAAACTGCCACGGATGTCGCCTATGATGGTTCCGCAGCTAGCAGTAAGAATCGGTTTGAAGTGCCTTCTGGGGTTGAATTGGATACCGAGTAACTGAGGAGTGCTACAGCAGGTATTTATGTCATCAAATGAGTCCCAGGTTTTTAATTGAATTGGTTCAATATGTTGTGAATCCTAAGATTTTGGCTTGTGGAATTAAATTAGTGTCATTTACTGGTTATCAGTATTTTTTGTTCTCTCTTACAAGAAAATTTTGTAATATTGTATTTATTATTCCGAATTCTGAAATGGTAGCATTATTAATTCATTATTATTTTTAATATTTATTTATAACTAAAATTAAATTTTTTTATTGATTTTATTTATTATTATAAATATTTATTATCAAATATTTCAAAAAATATAAATATAAATATATATATGTATGTATAAGGTTGTGAAAAATGAGAATGGGTGTTCATGTTTTTGAGAATAAGTATTTTCATTAGAATAGATAGATGTTCTCATTCCAAAAACTGTTATCAAATAAAAAAAGACAAAAATTTGTGTGAGATGGTCTCACGAGTCGTATTTTGTGATATATATCTTTTATTTTGATCATTTATGAAAAAGTAATTATTTTTATGTTAAAAGTATTATTTTTTATTGTGAATTCTTGTAAATAATGAAATGATTCTTATATCATTCAATCCTATCAAACATGCAGCCGTTACAAATCGATTAAAAGTACAAACTACCCTCTTATTTTATTTACTTATTTCATTGAAGACGATATTATAAAAAATACGAACGCTTGATCAAATACAAGACAGTACAAGAATATCCCCATCAAAGTATAAACGACTACTCGTTTAGTTCTCTAAAGACTAGGGATCTTCGTTACCTGGCTTTGGAATAATACTCGGAAATCGGCCTGCTGATCGTTTAACCACGTCTTCAGATGCATCAATAGCCGAGGATGCAGTCGCAGTACGTCGTATACGGCTGAGGATGTAGTCGCTGTCACGTCGCCAATGGTAGAGGATGCAGTCGCTGTAACATTATCCATGGCAGAGGATAAAGCTGTGGATGCATTCGATGCAACATCATCGACGGCTGATATGCCTCCTTCAATGGACTTGGAAACTAACTCTATGCCATCCTCTTCTTCACGCATAGCTTTCTCCCTAGCTCGGCTAACTCTTTCCAGCACATCCTCCTGCAGATACTTCTTCAATGTTAGGATTGATTCAAATCTACTAGCCATTAATCGAAATTGCAAGTTTGCAACCAAGCATATAAAGCCACTCATCATATATATGTCCGAACCTAATTATCAAATCGAACCCGTCACAGAAAACACATTTATTTGCAGAGATGGATCGTGGGCACCTGGAATTCTTGCGCCTCCTTCAGAAAATCAGTGGGATCGGAGGATTTTCGTTGCGATACGAGGTAGCCGTGAACATGGTGAGTAGCAGGACTGTGGTGTTAGTTTCCCAACTCCCCTCATCTTCATTCTTCTTCACTTTTCGCGGTGTAACAGTAAGAATAGTAGATCGGGGAATTCGGATTCAGAAAGGAAATTCAAAGAGAGCTGGATTACGAGCAGTAGCCGATCTCTATGGGTTGTCGTTGGAGTATTAGCGGGGAACTGGCAAGTAATTGATTGTTATTAAAATAGTAAATTGTAGCCGATCTCATGGGTTGTCGTTGGAGTACTATATTGGATAATATAAATAATATTAATATTAATATATATACACATACATACACGTACACACTGAAGCTGATCGGCATTATCGTTCCGTACCTAACTCAAACTTCAGATACAGTGAAGAGAAAAGGTTCATTGAATCGAGAAAATTGATATAATTGTAAGTATCATCAAACCTTCAAAAACTATTATGATATATGTTTTTTTATCAACTAATGGAAAAATAATATTTTTTATCATAAATATTCAGGGATATTAATCTATGAGATTTATTTTTATAATATAAGAACCATGATCAACTAAATTAACCGCTATATATATCGACTAGATGAATCAGATCCAATTTCAAATCACGGAATTTCAAATCACGAGCAATAACAATAATAGCCGAAACATCTACCGAAAAGCTAGAAAAAATGGTAATGCATGTTAGGAAAGAGTAAGTGGAGTGAAAATTTTGATCAATTTAAGTCTAACCTAAAAGTAACAAATTATATGAAATGTTTTTTTTTAAAAAAAATATAAAATTAAGCACGTTTTCTTTTCCCGAATTCATCGACACAATCACTGAAAGTGAACAATTAGAGAATTTATTATCTACCAATATGTGTTTTTCAAAAAGAAGAAGAATTGGTGAGGTGGTCGAAGCATTGAAAATTATGGATTACCATTTCGAAGACACTTTTTTAGTTAGTTTGATATGTTCTCAACGACTTGTTAATTTCATTCAGATATTATTATTATCATAATTTCCATTTACTCTAAAAAATCATTTTCCAAATCATGCCCGTACAAATTTCATATTTGAGTCTTTTTTTTTTTTACTGAGATAAATGGAGTTCCAATTTCCAAACTACACATTATTAATATATTGTACTTTATCAAACTCTTAGGTATAATCATATTTAAATATATTTTTTATAAGAAAAATCTCACTAACGTGATGTACTTAAAACTAGGTAAAAATCTGTGTGAGACGATATATCACAAGTCGTATTTTGTAAGACAGATCTTTTATTTAGGGTCATCTATGAAAAAATATTATTTTTATACTAAGAGTATTATTTTTTTTGTGAATATCGATAAGATTAATCCACCTAACACATAAAACTTTATGAGATCATCTAACTACATACATGCTGTTTAAACTATTAACTGTACATGAGGAGATGTCATTGTCCCGGCAATGTCACGCTTCCTCCGCCTAATTCCTTATCCCTCTCTCTCTCTCTCTCTCTAGACTTTCCCATATAAATCCATATAACTTATTCGGTCACACTTCTCTCTTCATTTTTCGTTAGAACATTCAAAAACAGATTCATACTCACATATTCAGAGGTTCGGTCTAGGGTTTTTCACCGGAGAGAGGAGGGGGAATGGGGCAGCACTCGTTGATCTACAGTTTTGTGGCGCGTGGAACGGTAATCCTGGCGGAGTACACTGAGTTCACGGGGAATTTCACCGGAATCGCGGCGCAGTGTTTACAGAAACTTCCAGCCACCAATAATAAGTTTACGTACAACTGCGATGGACACACCTTCAATTATCTCGTCGAGGATGGATTCAGTAAGGCGGCGCCGTGTCTGATCTATTTGTTTCCATGTTTGTTTTGTTTATTGGATATGATTGGCTGGTTGTTAATTCTTTTTTTGCGTGCTCGTTTTGGTTATTCTCCGATTCGCTTGATTTTTAGATTTTAGGGGTTGTTTCGTGGTCCTTCGGTGTGACTTACCCTTTAGTATCTTAGAACCTTTTTGCTACAGGTTCTGGATCGGCTGTTAAAATTTTTGAAGTGCGATTTCGTTTGAATGGGTGACTCCAATTTTTAGCGAAATTGGTAACAACTAGTGAAAACGACTTTGTGAGAGACAAGGGCCCTCACTCGGTAGAAATCTACAATTGCCTTGACGGAATTTTTAAGTCATCAGTTCAATAGTATGGAGAGTGATGAGTTGTTTTATTGTCTATTCTTTCACTTTATGTCAAGTCGCTTATTTGTCCCATTTATAGATATTAATACTCTTTAATATCTATAGGTATTTAAAATACTGTTATCTCATGTTGTACACCATGATGTAGATCTGTTGGGGTTCTGATGTGTTTGTACGTGACCCTTTTTATCTGCGCTAATATCTGTGATTTTATGTTACATGGACTGAATTCACCTTTAAATAGAGTCTCTTGTGCAATAAAGCAATCGTAAGTTTGTTCCTTTGTGACCTTGAAGTTATGTGAATAGCCTTCTGTTTTTCAGAGACGATATCTCACTGTTCCTGGACCTCACAAGGCTTTTCCACTCTTCACACCCTCGCTTTAATTCAGTCTTAAGTTTCATATTCCTATATAGACCAGGTTGCTGTCTGCTTCAACATAATGGACACCTACAGTAGTGGTGACCACCCATGTAGTTTCCAGTTTTAACTTCATTCATCTAGTATTGTGTTTTCGAAAATGAAATTCATCAAAGATTTTCTTGGTATTGATTGTTTGATTTATCAGGAACCTTGTACACGTGTATCGGTCGGTTGCTGTATGATGTATATGATACACGACTGATACACCTATGTTGCTTTTGATTTCTAATTTACTTTATTTTCATACTTCTTTTGATGGATAAAAAATAACTATTGTTGGGAAACAGCTTATTGTGTCGTGGCTGTTGGATCTGCTGGAAGACAGATTCCGATTGCATTTCTTGAGCGAGTGAAGGAGGATTTCACCAAGAAATATGCAGGAGGGAAGGCTGCAACAGCTGTTGCCAACAGCCTGAATAAAGAGTTTGGGTAATATTCTCTTTTAATGACAATTTTCTTTGCCTTTCTATGCCCATTAGATTAATTCTTATGTCATCAAAACTTAGACCCAAAATGAAGGAGCAAATGCAGTATTGTGTGGATCATCCAGAGGAGATTAGCAAGCTTGCAAAGGTGAAAGCTCAGGTTTCAGAAGTTAAAGGGGTGATGATGGAAAACATTGAAAAGGTGACAATTTAAAGATCACAGATTGCTAATATGTGATGAGATAATTAGGATGCATTTGGTTTCTGATGAAATGTGTGACATTTAACCCTGAGATTTCTTTCTATGCAGGTTCTTGACCGTGGAGAGAAAATTGAACTTCTGGTTGATAAAACTGAAAATCTTCGTTCTCAGGTTTGTAAAGTCCTGTTAGACATTGTATATTATCTTAAGTTCTGAAAATTGGATCTCTTGCTGTTACATGTTGATTTGAATGCCATATCTGCGTAATTTTATATGGATTTGGAGTCCGATAGTTTGAATTCATCTGAGGTTATGCCTCTATTGCAGTCTTGTAGAAATCATATGAATCTATCAACTCTGCTCGTGATATACATGTAGGAATTGATATTACGTGTTTAGATTTGCAAAAATTTCTGAAGCAGAATTGCTGCTTATAGAACTTTATGGATTATTAAAAAATAATTTAAACTACTTTAATGGTCTCAATTTTGGATTTGTGTCTGTAAATTGATTTGTGGTACCACTGTGGTTGGTTTTATTGGATTGGATATTTAAATACCAGTTGATATGTTGAGGATCCTACTGACATCTGGCCTTCAATGCAGTTTATAGCTCTATTCTGTTTTTTTGGGCTACTTCATACTTTTTCCACCTTGTCCGTGACTTTCTCCCGTGGGATTCTTTCAATTTTTTTATTATTGCTACACCGTGGAGTCTCCTTTTATTATGTCATTTGCTTTCTCGTATGTAGCTTTATAATGTGGTTTTACAGTAGACTGGATATTCATGAGCCGTCAATCTCCCGTCACAGGCACAAGATTTCAGGACACAAGGAACCAAGATGAGGAGAAAGATGTGGTTGCAAAACATGAAGATAAAGCTAATTGTTCTTGGCATTATCATCGCCCTGATCCTTATCATTGTTTTGTCGGTCTGTGGTGGATTCAAATGTCATTAGCCTGTGTTTGGTAAGCCGGTCATTCACGCTGCCACATTTGCATTATCAGTTTCACTTGAAATTTTGGTGATACATCACGCTATTCATGTCTGTATGATCTGTATCTTGTGTGACAATTGTTGTATAGTTTTGTATTTCCAAATCCTCTTAAAATGCCAGTTTGAAGTGTCATTATTGATGTTTCTAGGAAACTTGAGATGTTTTTGTTGTTACTCGTTTCTCAATTTAAACCTTCTCCTCTGACAATCTTATATCAGTTATAGATAAATTACTTGTTGATAGATGATTAAGATCCTGTCAAAATAGATTTGTGATCAAGACTATTATAGTAATCTTAGTCATGAATAATATAGCTCTGAGTATTTCTGGGAACTCTTATATCTCCAGCACAAATGTTTTTACCTTTTGGATGTCCTCAAGAAACAACTTTTAAATTTGTATGGATGCCCGTGAAAATAGCATGACGTGATTTTGTTTTGATAATCTAAACAGATTTATGATATAAGATCTAAGACCTATAAATGATAATGATTTTTTTTTTTTAAGAATATTGATCTAAGACTTCAAATTTGTCAATATTCCTAAAAACTATTGATATTCGATCAAAGATTAGACAATATTTCTGGGAAATTATTGATCTTAAATTAAAGATCATCAATATTCATGAAAGATATCGATTTCAGATCTAATATCCGACAAAATTCCTGAAGAGAATTGATATTAAATCTACTATGCGTCAATATTTGTAAAGAATGTTGATTTATTATCTGCCAATATTATCGAAAAATATTGACCAATGATATTATATTTGTTAACGTTCTTGACAAATATGTATTTTAAATATTCAGGAAAAATATTGATGTAATATCTTAATATTTATCAATATTTTTTGAGAATGTATATTTAAGTTTTATGATTTGTCGATATTGTGGAAAAATATTCATTTAATGTGAATTTAAAATATATTGATTTTTTGTGGGGTAAATATATTGATATTTACATGTACTATTATGCTGTAATCCCAAAGAAGCAACTTATTAGTAAATATTTAATTTTGTAATATATCAATCAATACTCCTGAAATAGTACAAATTTTAAGTTTATATTTCTGAAGTAATTTAATATTGTATTTTTTTGATTTTGATGTTCTTAAAGTTGCACAAACTCTATTTTTATTGATATTTTAGGAGAATATCATGTTAATCCTTTTGAAGAAGTCTCGTATATAATACCGATTTTAATCTAAATTTAATATTTGTCAATACTCCGGATAAATATTGACAGAAGATCAAAGATTTCTAAATATTTTTGAATAATTTTAATATAAGAATTCTTAATATTCCAGATAAAAAAAATTTGTCATATAATTCTCGAATTCATTTATTTATTGAAAAAATTACAATCGAAATTGACAATCATATGTTGTAAACATATATATGTTATGGAAATTTAGATATTAAAAATCCTAAAACCGATAACATTTTTTTAACCAATTGGACAAATGCTTAACCATTTTTTAAAATTGAAATCTTTAAAAAGAATTTATTCTCTTTTCTAATCTTTATTTTTTTATGTTGTATTTCATTTTTTCATGTAGGTCTTATTAGAAATATACTAAAATAACTCTGGACCGGACAGAATTAAGAATATTCGTGAAAATCAACAGATTAGTCGACAACTTCATTATATTAACAAACTATAATTTCATAATTTCGTTCTGGACGCTTGTAATTAATTTGTCAAGTGACATTAATTTATTCCTTCAATGACCACCTCTGAAGATGTAATGGAACGAAACAGTACAATTTTATGTGTCCTCGAACATAACTGATAGATTTACATGAAATTTTTGGACATTTGTATCCGAATTCGGTCACTGAAGATTAATCTTAAGGCATCACAATAAAATCTATATCATACTTGACGTATTGTTTAATAAAAGGATGAAACAATTTAAAAAATGATGGCAGTAAAAATTGGTTGCTTGCCTTTGCTTTTTGGCTCTGTAAAACGAGTATACGTCTGCAACAAAGCTTGCCCACATACAGATAGCTATAAACATATCAGCTGCTAACAACCCTATGTAACAAGCCACAATCTCATGAAATAGAAAGCCAACTTTGAACACCGGAACAAACGAAGCCAAGCCAAACCATACCAAGCATTTTCCATAAGCAAAGAAGAAAACCCTCCCAACTATACTTGGTAACCACCGCTTCTTGGGTGGTTACCCATCCTTCCACTTCCACGGCCACGGCCACGGCCTCTGCCACCTCCACTTCCACCTCTCCCTCTTAAGTATCCCCCACCTAATAATAAAAGGAAATTCTTGAGATGAAAACCACAAGCAATAAATATATTAATATTAGCAATAAAAGCATATTTGAGAAAACATGTGACCCTAGATACGAAAAAAACACCGAATCTCCAAGGAAATCAATAGCAGAAATATTTCTAAATTCTGATAGGATAAACACAGACCATTATAACTCCAACCACCACGTCCACTGCCACGGCCCCAATTAGGATATCCACCATTATCTGTGAAGAAGAAATACTCCATGAGACACCAAATATACACAAAAAAAAAAAAAAAACATGGGCAGATACACTAGATAAATAGCCAGGATAACCAGGTTGCTAGAACTAGATGATATCAGGAGGAAGGGTATAAATACCTTGGTAGTTTCCATATCCACCTCTAGTCCAACCTCCCCCCCTCCCTCTGCCGCGACCTCTTCCTCGTCCATAATTATCTAAAACTATAAACATCAAATTTATGCTTACTGTCAAATATAGCAAAGACTATAATATCGAATTTCAGTCACTTCCCTACCTCTGTAATCGGTGTTGTACACTGCATGTGCTTGTCTTGGAGGTGGTGGTTGTGGCTGATAGATATAATACGGTTTAGTTTGATTTACATGCAATGGAGCTTGATACCTAGATCAAACAAACAAATTCAGAATACATTACAATGAGAAAAGGAACATAACAGAGTTTGGTTGCCAACAACCTCACTAACGAAGCCGACAAACAAGAAGAAGACGCAAAATAATGCTTGAAGTTTAGAATGACAAGAACAAATGTCAATAAATCAATAAAAGATAGTCATAGCACCTCATGTGCCTCAGATAAAGAGGTTGTCAAATTAGTCATGCCTGCGTTTCTTCCTCAACGGGCATTTACACAAAAATAACTAAATGTGATCGTGAAAATTACCCAGGAGAATTCTTGTTAAGCTCCTTCGAAGAAAGGGTGATTGAAATCATTGAGACATGACGTGTCTGCTCCACACTGTATGAGACATCCAACAGATGAGCATAGCAGTATAGCACACACATCAATAAGAAGAATTCATAATGCTAGAGCAAAATCAGAAGGCCAAAAACACAAACTCACGTTTCAAGGCCCTCTTCAATGGGTTCAAAAGTATCAGTTATGCTCAATGAACTGATGGCAGTGTCCTGATGGAGTCTAGGAATCCTTCTCTGTTTCAAACAAGAAAGGAAAGGATTGATTCCTCGGCATGGTATTGAAAACGGGAAACAATAGCACTGTAAAAAATGAGCATAACAACCTTAATGATCTCTGCAATAGCTACTGTCTTGCTTATGGCTTGACCCATTGCTTTCAAGACAATCTCCTTCACTCGTCTCTCCTGAGAAATGGATGAATAATGCAATTACTAAACAGAAAATCTTAGGCAACTGATGTATTATTTGCAGTCAACAATACTTGGAATAAAAAAGAGGCCCTTGATTGTGCACAGAGTAATAACTATTTGCACTCAGGTAGCTGAACACTTATTCCAGAGTAATGAAAAAAATGGTGTGGAATATGAACTGTTGTTGATTAAAGGTGGGAGTAACAGTATCCAGATTATAATAAGCGCCGCGTATGAACAAGTTATTACAAACTTGCAAACACATGAGCTTCAAAATCTGAGCTAAACTGGTTGGCCACCGGATGTGAACATGTAAACGTCAAACTTATATCATAAAACCAACGGAAACAACGAAACAGACACCAAAAACAAAATCAAAACAAAAACCAGTCTCACCAGGAAAAATCATAACAAATATACGGTTCATGTAACTATTCCACAAAGTTTCAACACTCTAAATTTCGAATCCCAAGTCTCAGCAGTGGAGCAAAAATGCACACAAAATGCCAAAAAGATGAACGGAAAAGCCACAACAAAACAAATGCTAGAAGACTCAACACATAACTTTTGTTTAAAAAAAAAAGACAAGAATAAAACAAAAGAAAATCGGAATAAGAACAAATCAAAATGGGAAAATGATACCTGTAGTAGGGAAGTGGCATAGCTGATGTAATTACGAACCAAACCCTGAGAAGTAATTCGAATCTCATTCTCATTGACGGGAGATTGAGGCTTCGGCTTCTCCACCTTGTGGTATCTATCCATTTGCTTTACGTTGGCGAAAACAGAAACCCTAAAAACCCTAGATTGTTGGAGATTTAATAACTGCCAGTATATTTTATAGCCGATCCAAAGAGTACAAGGATTACATTTCTTTGTTTGGGCTTTTGATGACACCCGCCTTTTCTTCACTCTCATTTAATATTCTTTATTTGAATTAAGTTTTTTGCATTTTTTTAAGTATTGATTAAAAATAAATCATATAATTTTTATAAATTAAAAAATATAGGTAAAAATAACATTATCAATACTTTTGAATTTATAAAAAAAAGTAGGATACATTATTACTTTTTTATTAATTATTAAAACACTAGATGTCATTTTAGAATTAATGTCAAATTTTACTTTATCTTAATTTTAAATATGGATAAAATATTCAAACTCTTCATTCTATGAATCTTTTCATTTTTCCCGTCAAAATTTCTGACTGAAAAAGTATTAACTAAATTGCATTAAAATCTTCCTTATTACGGGCAGCACAAAGAACATTTTGTCGCATATAAATGAACTTAATATTTGTACAAGTTTATAATTTTGATGATCTATAATATAATGACAAAAACTTGTGTGAGACGGTCTCACGGATCGTATTTTGTGAGACATGTGTCTTATTTGGGTCATCCATGAAAAAAAATTACTTTTTATGCTAAGAGTATTACTTTTTATTGTGAACATCGGTAAGGTTGATCCGTCTCACATATGAAAATTCGTGAGACCGTCTCACAAGAGACATACTCTAATATAATTTATAAACATTAATTTTTACAACATTTTTGGCCTTCCGCTCCGTGTAAAATGTGCTGTGATGAAACATTGTTATTTGTAAAGAATTCACCGATTCTGGAAAACCTGGAGTCCTTCTCCATTAAGTAGAGAATTTTTTTTGGCTAAACTATTCTATTTTCCAAATCCATAAGAAATCATGGGTCTCAACATCGATTTTCAGGTGAGATATCTTCATTAAACAGATCAACTTAAAAATTTACATTAATTTCCCCCTAGAACAAGATCACGAATTCATTCTCAAATCAAACATTTTATGTGGCATCGATCGTTTCAAAATCCATACAAAATAGAGGCAAAAACTTAAGCATCTGGGATTTGGTGCAAAGTTCCTTCAATCTTCAGACAACTATTCACGACTCCAATTTTCACAACTCCAGTACCACAACTGTCCAGAATCGAACATAAACATTAGAAAAAATGTCCAAAAAGTCAATAATTGATGTTGGAGGAGAAAGGATTTTTGTGCAACAGAGGAAAATCAAGATTCGAAAAAATATAGGACGGGAGGAATCATATTTTCCAGGTTATGCAGATATCTTGTTAATGTGCAACTATGTAGAAAAGAGCCTTACATTCAGAATCAGTGGTGATCCAATTTCCTCTACCAGAACGACCTCTAGCATGTGAAGGAGTAGAGTTCACAGAAGCTGCTGCACTTGCAAATACTTGATCATTGATTCTCATCGGATAAGTCACTGAAATTGCCCCCGAAAACGTCAAATAAGCAGAGGAAGCAGTTGAGCAACTCTCCGTATCCCATCTAAAACTGATCTTTGGGGACTGATTGCTAAGTTGATCATAATCTGGCATTGTCTTTAAAGCCGGTTTGTTCCGAAGATGCATCGCCTGTAAGATCATGTAATTGTTCCTCCAGTTAATGTCAAATATCAACCTGTGACTCTACGCAAATTTGAATTTAAGAAAACAACCTCCGTTTGTTAAAATATATAGCATCGTCCAATATTTAGTCAAAGAAGCCATAAATAAAAAAGAAAAAGACAAAAAATTGATCGAAGTCGCTATTCAAACTGTCCCTTGTATGTGACAAGCAGAATATACCTTTCTACCAATATATTTTCCTCCCTTTTCAGCCTTAGCAGCAGCAGCAGCCCGTTTCAGCAACTCCTTCATCCTTGAAATGGCCTTGGTTCTTCCGCCACTGGCCTTTTCGTTCGTGCATCCGTTGCTGCATTGATCCTTACAGTTTGCTGCAAATGACTGGGTTATATCTGTAATGGGCAAGATCTTACTCCCTACATAAGTTGTAGGAGAATCTGCCATGTGTGAAACGCCTAATCCTCTTGCTATTTCTTCGGATTTCATCTTCATGGAATGGACATAATTCTGCCTTCTGCGAAAGCTTGCAAGTCTTTTTAGTTGTACAGTATGGTAAGACCAAGTCTTTTGGATGTTTTTTCCCCGAAAGAAGTAGGAAACATTTAAGTTCTTGCAGCACAACTTGATCGGTTCCACTCGCTTCAATTGCCTTTGTTTAAGCATGCGTTCTTTATGCAGAAGTATTGAACCAAAATTTTTTTTTTCTGCAATGAGACCAAAAAACTTTGAATTTCATGGTTTGAATGTATACTGCATGGATCTTGAGCTCGACCTACATTATTTCTTTGAACTCGACTTATTTACACCATGTAAGAATCGACACTAGAAAGGGTTATCTTCTTACCTTGAAGACTTTTTTTCTTGACAAAGGGACTAAAAGTTGGCACTTTGGGAGACTCTGAGGCAATGTTGGGGAGCCAATGAAGAATCTGCCACATTTAAAAACAACAAGAAAAATGGTATTATTGCACTTTTGATTTCATATTGAATAAAATCACAAAGCTAGCTCACCTGCATGTTATGTTGGTAATATTTTATTGAATTGAAATGATGGATGGGGTGTGTGACATAATTATTCTTTGTAAAATGGGCAGAACAGAAGAAATCTATCTCTGCTGTCTGTATATACCAAAGATTCTTGAAATTTTGGCTATTTCTTATGTAAAATTTGGAATATTTTCATATGGGAAAGTCTATAAATCTCGGGCTGAATTTAAGAAGATGTGAGACAACTAAGGTCTGAGTGAGGGATGGTTGTCTTGTGAAACGGATTCGTTTTATAGGCAATTTGTTTTGCAGTCAACATCAAATTCATAAATTCTATTTGAGGGAATGTTATCCTTTCATTAATCGGAGCAAATAACACAAACTTGTCTATTTCCCAAGAATGACTCGTTCAAATCTTAATATAAAATAAAAAAAATCTTAAAGCACCCGATAAACTATTTTAAAAACATTAAATATCCCAAGATATTTTTACATGATGTGATGTACACCACGAAAAAATAATACCCCATTCACAAAATAATTAATTTAGAAAGACATAATATTAGTACGGTGTATCAAGCCGAAATAGCTCGGTTTGAGACACAATGGTGTCTAAATAAATATGATGTGGTATGAAAAGACCGAAAATGGGCTATATCATCTCCCCTTTAGTGGTCCAAATGAACACTTTTTTAAAAGTGAAACTACATGTACAGAACGGTCTGGTTCGTTAAAAACCAGACACTATATCAAATAAGCGTGAATCATAAAACATTGATTGTTTTAACATTATTGAATCATCAAGTTTTAAAATATAGATTTATATATTGAGAATCATTTATTCATCCAACATTTGACTCGAATTCTACGTGTTAATACTAAAGTCAGTGAAATTTTATTTAGTTTAGCATCATATTTATTTGAGATTATTAACCCAATCACCATATTTCATTTGCCCAGAAGCTGGCTAGCATAGAAAAACATAGCTAGCTTGTAAGAAAGCAATGCGGAGCGACAATTTATGAAGATAGAAGACATCATGAAAGTGAACAAAGGTCAACGTTCCTTCTTGGGGATACATGCATCGTGTACGCTTTAAACAACGGCCGACATACATTCTCTGCATCATAAATTAAATACACAGGTCTCCATCTTGAGTTGGCAAGATTAAGACCAAGGTAAAACAAAAAATTATTTTTGTTTCAACTTGGTTGAACATATAATTTACCTAACACCGTCGAAAAATAATTTTTACATGATCATACGTTTATCAATATTATAGTAAAAGTTATAATTATAACAATGATTTCAACTCAAACATTTCAAATCATATAGTGATCTATTTATGATTTCGAAAATTCGAGAAGTTGATTCATGAATACACTCATGATGTAATGCTTCAATCAGAATGAATGTTTTTATTTTTTTTATATATATCGTCAATGGTTTTGATTGTATCTATTCACAAATATTCATATTTTTGCACTATACCATCAATATATCGATGTATTTTGTAACAAACGTTATCATACACCATCTCGATATAAGTTTTTACACGAATCAATTATGAGAGATATTATCTTCTTTATTTTCATCTTGTTATTTTCTTGAAAAATAATCTAACTCTATTATTTCATCTGTTTTTATTTCTAGGCAGGAGAGTCATTAAAATAAGCTAGATTCATTGAGTCGTTCGCCCCGCGCAACCAAATAAGTAGGTTATGTTAGACATTTTCCAGGTGTTCGAATTAAAGGACATTCGGCCTAATATAATTAAAAACGGGTTAATCCAAATAAGCAGTTATCCTCTCCCTAGCCCAATATTTGCCGATCCAATTAGTCCAAAAGCCCAATAAAAAAATGCTCATATGCTTCTCTGTTTCAGACGGATTGGAAGTGGAGCAATGGAATTTTTGCTACCAACATTCGGCCGGAAAAGGGAAGTGGATTCCATGATCAGAGACACCATAGACAAAGTCCTCGTCCTCCGCTTCGGCCGCTCCTCCGACGCCGTCTGCCTCCAGCTCGACGACGTCGTATCCCCTCCACCCTACTAATTTCAAGAGAAAATGGTAGTTTTCTTAAAAAAAAAAAATTGTATTTGATTTCTTTGTATTCCATTGTGATCTGCAGCTGTATAAATCAGCTAGAGACGTGTCGAGATTCGCGACGGTGGCGTTGGTGGATGTTGATTCAGAGGAGATTCAAGTTTACGTCAAGTATTTCGACGTCACTTTTATACCTTCTACGATTTTCTTCTTCAATGCTCACCACATGAAGATAGATTCAGGGTATGCGATGCTTTCTTTATGCACCATGTGTTGTCTTTAATTGCTTTGTATTGTTGTTTGGAGAAACGGAAAGGAACGCCTTCAATTCCTATTTCAGAATATGTTATTTTTTTGATCGGATTTTTTAGTCAATGCTCAATTTCTGAGCCCTATTCTCCCAAAAGTTCCGATCATGGAATGGAAGTTGGCACAATACCCTACAAGTCATTTCACGGATAAGTATGCCCTGAATTAGCATACAAGGTGCAACCCTGTACAGAGATGAAGTATTAGCCTTGTAACAGCCCAATAATTTTGTATTGGACACCAAAGTCTTGAAACAACCACCTAAGGTGGGTACTCGACAAGGAAAGTTTAGATATAAGTAAATAATACCATATTGATGAGGTTTTGCCGCTGATACCATAGCTCAAAAGTTTTAGTTTGAAATCATAGAACATTGCGTGATCAATGATTTTATGTTTTAGTTAGGTAGAAAGCAGAGGTTAGACAAAAAAAATGTTATTTGTTTTTAAATTTGAATGTGTTTCTACTATCATGTTGACATACAATGTTCTTCATTCCATTGGGACATAAAAGAATTAGGAGTGTATTGGTAATTTTTTTCTGAAAATATAAACGTCATTCTGAACAACATCAAATTATTTTACCAGTGTTTACACCACTAGTTTTCAGCTGACCCCGAATCTACTGAAAATTCCGTAGAGAAACTTCCGTAAATTGTTTGTCTTCATTCTTTAGTTTACCTTTTTCTTTCGTGATTTATATTGATATCCAAGATTACATTGAAAGTAATATGAATTAGAGCTGTACAGTTATAAGGTTGTCCTATGCTTTCTCTTTAAGCCGGACTTGTAGTCTTTAGTTTATCATGATTTGAATCCTATGCTTTCTCTTTAATCGGGACTTGTAGTCTGTAGTTTTATCATGATTTGAATCCTGAAGTTGGATTCCAAATTTTTTCTTCCGTAACTTCTGCAGAAGTGCTGATCACACTAAATGGGTTGGTTCATTTCGGACAAAACAAGACTTCATTGATGTTGTCGAGGTATTCCACTATTCCTCTAATGGATAATTTTATTGATTTTAAGAGATTTCTTGATGCTTTAAATACGCATTTTCTCATTGCAGCAACAGTAGACTACCACTTTTTATCTCATTTTTCGTTTTTATGATCATTGTGAGGTAGTTTGTTGGGAATTATAATGTTGCTGTTGTTACCTTATCCGGTTCGAGAAAATATGCCTAGGGTGTTTGGGTGTATAATGTTAATGCTTGCTCTATCTGATTGCTGCAGGCTGTATTTAGAGGGGCCATGAAGGGCAAGCTTATCGTTAGCTGTCCACTGCCTCCAGAAGGAATACCAAAGTTTCAGTTGCTCTACAAAGATGTGTAGAAGGTAATTTTGTGTAACCTAATATTCTTATATAGGTATGTAGTGTCCGCAAAACTATACAGATGTTTAAAACGAGAGTTGATGGATGCCGATTTCGTTAGAAATTTGAGAGAGAAGGCATGATATGGATAATGGATCATGGATTTTCTTATAGGATTTATAACATAGAAATGAAGGCCACTTGGTTACCTACCTATTTGATTAAAAGTATGATAATGATATTATTGCTAAAACCACCAGTCATGAGCTTCTTCTTTTGGTAGAAGTTGTATCTAACACTAGCTATTTTTGTAGGGATATTTTTCCATAAAATAAGAAATAAAGAAAAATATATGACACAATATACTCAATAATTTATAGATAAGACATTTTCGATTAATATGCGCATTTGTTACGTATGGTTAATTTATTTAACTTAATTCAAGAGTTTTAACTGCTTATTTTGGATTAATCATCTTTTACCCAATCGAATCTCACTTAACCCTCTTGAATTATGGTAAATAAATATTTACAATATACTGTAATTAGCACGATGGTAACAAGGGAATTAATTGCCTGTTCAAAAGCATCATTTAAAATTAATGTGAACTGTGAAGTTACGTCTATTTTTCGGGTTTATATGGCATATCAAATAATTTCAACTTAAATCATATTTTACTTTTATGAATATATATTTGATTACTATATTACGACCGTAATGAAAGCTTCACAAATCCGAAAATAGACTAAATTTTTTCCAAGGTAAAAATAGGCTAATTTTTTACTTAAAATAAAAGGTGAAATAAATATGAATACTCTAATTTTATTTTTCATGGTTGGTCATTCCAATAATATGTAACCGTCATTTTCCCTGGTGGGTGTTGTATTCTCTAATTTATTATATTTTTTTAAAAAAATATAACAATAAAACAAGCTGCAATGTCCGCTGTTTGGATTATCGATTGTTGCGGTAAATAATGTATTTAAAGGGAAGCTTATGAAATACAACAAAATAACCCAAAAACAAAAAAAAGAAGAATAGATGATAAAATAATTTTTATTATTAATTTTTTAATATTGCTATTTATAACATTAGATTATTCTTAATTTCTTTATCATCAATAATCATAATTTAATTGATTATTTATTATTTGTATAAATTTAAAATAGTTCTATATATTTTATTAAAATTTTAACAATTATTTTTAAAATAAAATAAAAATAATAATAAAAGGAGGGGCCGCGGGGTCTTGTCCACATTGAATTCCTACGCGCTGACCCGCGCGTTGATTTTCGTTTTCTTCCTACAAGAAGTTCTCCGGACAGATTCGAAAGGTTCGAGCAGATTCTTTTAGCCCACTCTTTTGGAACGTGGCTCATCACCATATCCACATTATACGCACTTTCACCACCACTGTGTGCTCATCTATAAAATATACGTAGTTGGTTTCTGTAGATCTCTCCAAAAGTCGAAGTTCGGCGGAGCGGATGTCGAACGAGGAGGGAGCTAACACTGCTTCTAGTGCAGTTGATGTTTCCATTCACTCCAAGGAAGATGCTCCGGAGAGTATTTCTGCTCCAGTTGATACAGCGGCCTCAGCTCCACCGCTTTCCAATGGCAGCAGCGACTCTTCAGGTGAATTAGGGTTTTGTCTATTTTAGAATTGAGTGAATGGATAGTGAGAGAGAGGACGGTTAAGTTCGGTGAGGCTGCGTGATGGGAATTGCTTTTAATTAATGCTTGTAGGGAGCAGAGGGGCGAGTTTTTTTCGAGTGAATACTGTGCCTCCGGAAATTCTGAATTCTGATAAATTAGATGCTCCTTCGGGGTTGGAAAGATCGAAAACTGAGAAGCATCTTCCTAACACTGAGAAGCAGCGACGGAATAATATACTCGCCGAAGAGGCTGCACAAATATTTGATGACCGAATATCTGTACAACAGAAGGTAAGGATTCTTTTTACAGTGTTGCAACTTGCTTTTGCATTTGTTCTCCCGTACTTAATTTCCGAGTTTTACGTGAGTCTGCATCGTCCTGTATATTTATAGATACTTTATTCTAGTTTGGAAATTAATTTTACAAGTTTTGGTGCTGTTTATCTTGCGAGTTTTATGGCATTTGAAATGTTATATGCCAAATGTTCATGAAGTGTTATAGGGTAAAAATGTTTACATTCTGGAAGATGAATCTATGTGAAATGGTATTTCAAAATGATTTGCTTATGCCTATTGAAGCCTCGCATAAAAGGCTTGGTTGATATATGTGTTGAAGCGGTTGGCTGCTAACTTCAATTGACCCTTTGGTGAACTTAGTGTTTTTTTGTGAAGTAATTTAATATGATTGCGTGCCTGAGATCTTGGTTAAAATAGTTAAACGCACAGTTTTAATTGTTAAATTGAGGATAAGCATGGGGCTTTTGTTAAATATTTAAAGCAATGCAGCTCAAATTGTTGAACAGAATTGCTACTGTCAAAGATGATGGAACTGTAGAATTTGAAGTTCCTGGAGACGTTGAACCTCAAGCCCTTGGTGTTGGCTCTGGAAAAACATTTGGTGAAGTTGATGAAGAGCCGCTGGATGATTCAGACCTTCAGTATATTCCTCCTATGCAAATTGTGATGCTTATTGTTGGAACTCGTGGAGATGTACAGCCATTTGTTGCTATTGGAAAGCAACTGCAGGTATATAACTATGTCAGTGTAGATTTTTTTCGTGGCTTCAGGAATGCGGTTAGACAACCTTTTTTTTTTAAATTTTTGCGTCCTTTATTAAGTTGCGTATGATTATGATGGGTTGCAGGATTATGGACATCGTGTTAGATTGGCTACTCATTCTAATTTCAAAGAGTTTGTACTGACTTCTGGGCTGGAATTCTATCCCCTTGGTGGGGATCCAAAAGTTCTTGCTGGATGTATGTTTCTAGTTCTTATATTTTTCTTGTTATTTATGAATGTTTGGCAGGAAAGCTTGAATGTCTATATATGTTTAATGATTTTATCCAATGAACACAGATCCGAGCATCTTGGTGCTTATATACTTTTATCCATTGGTAACTCACCTTTTCTAGATAAAACTCCTTGCGTAGTGCTAACATAATATGTTTGGGGTATTTTAGAAACTTCGAAATTTTGAGCATTTCTTACTAGCTTTGAAAATTGAAAATAACCTCTGAAGTTATACCAATGAGTAATCCGTATGCTGTCTTTACAAAAAATTATAGAAGTCATAGACATCAAACCTGCATGACGTATAGAATCAACTTCAGTGGTATACATGAAGTAGAGTTACAAAACCTTAAGTCTTATGATGGGTGAATTTAAGGGCTTTTCAATCATCTCCATTTAGTCCCTTTTTCGTATGATTTCTTTTGTCAGTCCTATATGTACATGCGAACAATGAAAGGTTGCATTCGCCAGCAATGGTTTTTGGGGCAGTATTGTTTCATCGCAAAGTCGTTTGAGATGTATTTGCCATCTAGTTACGAGAACTTCAATTGTTCGGCTGAGCCATGATCCTCTTGCCTAATATCTCTACTGAAAATTATGGCTGACAACTAGATTGCACAATGGTACTTCCTGAAAAACTGTCGCCTTCAAATGTTTGAAAGTTTAACCTGATAAAATAGTATGAATTTAAAATTTTGAAGACCTTTTTGCTCGATGTTGACATGCCATGAAACCATTTGACTTGTTTCTTTATCTGGGTATTAATTAAATGTTATAGTTGAGGTCATCATGATGTCATGGTGCAGAGAAGTCTACTTGAAAGTCATCATGATGTCATGATGCTGAGAAGTCTACTTGAAGGCATTATTCCTTATAACTAATTGCTTGAGTTGATCCTGAACTTGAGTTCTTTTCCTTGGCAAAGAACATGGATGAAGTTGCCATCTATAAATAAATCAAAGAATAACATAGAACTTCACATTTCTCTTCTCCAGATATGGTAAAAAACAAAGGGTTCTTGCCGTCCGGGCCTTCAGAAATACCTGTACAAAGAAATCAAATAAAGGAAATTATATATTCTCTACTAGCAGCATGCAAAGAGCCTGACATGGACTCTGGTATTCCTTTCAAAGCAGATGCAATGATTGCGAATCCTCCAGCATATGGTTAGATGTGTGACCCGTGCATTCTAATATTTAATTTGGATTTTGTGAAAATCTGCTTTTAAAAGATGCCTATCTACTAACCTCTAGATTTCTGCAGGGCACACACATGTCGCAGAGGCACTGAAAATTCCTCTTCATATATTTTTCACAATGCCATGGACGTAAGCTCTTATTTAGATTTGCTTGAGCGGTTTTTAATTCCTTTTGGTTTATTAAGAGATGAAAGTTTGTTGCAATGTTAAAGGTTTTCTACTTTTTATTATTTGTCTTAACGTCTTTCTAAAGGACAGTTTCTTTTCCTGCCAGGCCAACCAGTGAATTCCCCCATCCTTTGTCTCGTGTTAAGCAGCCAGCTGGATATAGAGTGGGTTTGAAGAATACTATTGATTTATATTGCTTGCAAATTTGTCGTTAAAAAGTACTTGCCGTTATATTTGCATCATTTTTATAATTTTTTCTTGATGAACTTTACAGTTATCGTATCAGATAGTTGACTCGTTGATATGGCTAGGAATAAGAGACATGATAAATGACGTTAGGAAAAAAAAGCTGAGGCTACGCCCTGTCACTTATTTGAGCGGTTCACAAGGATCCGAGGCAGATATTCCGCATGGCTATATATGGAGTCCTCACCTTGTTCCAAAACCAAAAGGTGATAATTTCTCTGAATTGTCTTTACACGAAGAATCAAATGCTATTTCCTTGTGAAATCTTCTGTGTCATATTTAAATTATTAAGTTAGTTGGTTGTTATTGTCGTGATATCTGTTACAGTTGTAAGAACCATTGCTTGTTTATGTTTGCAAGATTGATTATTGAGCTTTATGTGCATGCATCTTTTCTTTCAGATTGGGGCCCTAAGGTTGATGTGGTTGGATTTTGCTTCCTTGATCTTGCGACAAATTTTGAACCGCCTGAGGCACTTGTAAACTGGCTTAAATCTGGCCCAAAGCCTATTTATATTGGATTTGGCAGCCTGGTGAGTATCCCTTGGGTTCCATAGCCGGATGGTACAGTTTTTTCACTATCTTTTGTGTGAGTACTTGGTACTTTTTCTTGGTGATATAAAACTTATCTTGGTTTTTGGGTTTGAATATTTTTTGACGTAATTGGTAGTTTTTCTTTTGTGATACTGGTGGCCAAGCTACAGTTTATTGGCATACATGTATTTAAGTAAATCATGGATCACCAATTTTGATCATTGGATAGGGTTTTTCTGTACACCGAAAATCCAATGATGGACATGAAATTATTGGTGGAAATTACACTTGAGAGAAATTGTTTATAAATTTGTATGTGCAAGTACAAGTACGGGAATCTATTAGTTCATGCAATTTGACATAATTTTTTCTTTCCTCCCAAGGGAAAGGCATTTTTTGTTGTGTTGGAAAATATATTTTCCTGTTTCCCTAATAAGCTCATGTATGTTTTTGTTTTCCTTTTTCCTTCCCGAACACCCTCTCCCACCACCAACTATATACTTGTCGTGTAACTTTCCCTTGGGTTTTCACTCTCTATCTTCTCTAACTTAGCTTCTCTCTTCTTTCCCAAAAAGGAGTCCTTATTTCATCTTTGACTTGTTTTTCCCCTAGCACAGCCTGTTCAAGAACCAGAGAAAATGACGAAAATAATTGTCGAAGCTTTAGAAATAACTAAACAAAGGGGTATTATCAATAAAGGCTGGGGTGGCCTTGGTAACTGTGAGTTCCCTTTTCCATTTTTTATCATCCTACTACTTACACATGATTTCTGCCGTTTGCTTTCCATATAAATCAAGCTCATTCAAAATCTTATGTTCTTCTTAGTGGCTGAAGAGAAGGACTTTGTATATTTGCTTGATAATTGCCCTCATGATTGGCTTTTCTTGCAATGCGCAGCCGTGGTAAGTGAATTTTTTTATGAGCATCTGGACATTTGTTACTCTTTTGTTACCAGGATTCTTTTATCCTACCCATCTGTTTTTTATCTCTATTTTTTGGCTCAGAGCCTCAGACTCGAGTAAAACTGAAATAGTATATTAGTAACCAAGTGTTATTAGTTGTCTTGTGCTATAGTTCTGAAGGGTAAAAGCAAATTGTTATACAGCATTTTCCAACTGAGCCGGTTGCTGATGTTTTTGTGTTTTGGATGGTAGTGTGTCATCATTATCCAGAACTCATAGTTCTGTGCGCATGCATGACATTGGATGAGACCCTAGTTTATTTTTAGTCTCATAATATCGTTGTTTTGCACTGATTTTAGGTGCACCATGGAGGTGCAGGAACAACGGCTGCTGGTCTTAAAGCTGCGGTAAATGTTATATTCTTGTTGTTTTGCTCACCCAGACTTTGTTCTTGACCATTTCATTATTTATTTGTTTGTTTGTTTTGCAATACAGTGTCCCACAACAATCATTCCTTTCTTTGGGGACCAACCTTTTTGGGGAGAAAGAGTTCATGCCAGAAAAGTTGGTCCTCCACCTATTCCAGTTGATGAATTTTCACTTCAAAAGCTTGTTGATGCAATCAATTTTATGCTAGATCCCAAGGTACTTGATCTGAGTTTTACTTTTATTTTATATTAATATGATATGTTTAGATCGAAAAGAGTTTGTCAGTTTCTTTTGTCCAGATTAAATGAAAATTGGAGTCACCAGTGGAAGGAATTTCCATTTCTAAGCAACTTTATATAAGAACCTCATTTCCAAAAGCAGTTAGCAAAAACTATCGGAAATGATATTTTTTGTAATTTGAATATGAACTGGATAGACTATGCGCAGGTCAAGGAGCAAGCAGTTGAGCTTGCGAAGGCCATGGAAAACGAAGATGGTGTCACTGGAGCTGTGAAAGCATTCTTCAAACACCTTCCACGCAAAAAAGTTGAGCCCGACCCAGAACACATGCCATCAAGTATCTTATCAATAAGGAGATGCTTCGGTTGTTCCTAGATTTTGAGCCAACAAGGTTTTCCGTCTCCCAATGTGTATGCTCTGTATTGGTAAATGGTTATAAGTGTTATTTCTAGAGATTGATATATTGTTGTTAATGGTACTTACTCCTAACTACAAAGTCCGAAATAGATTACTCTTTTAAGGTTCCAAGTGTTCATTTTCCTAAAGGTTCTTTATTCCCTAGTATCAGACTTCTTTTGTGTGAATAAAGTCAGTGACCATAGTTTCATTGTGTTCCAAATCTTGTTTTGCTCATCAAATCTTTTCGGTTTCAACCACAAAACCATCGAAAAGAAACAATTTTCTTCTTGTATGGTTACAAACCCTTTTCGCCTCTTTGGACAACTTAAGGTTTACTGCTTTATGCATACAATCTGAAATTCTGTGTATAGTTCTCTGCACACATCAAACAAAAGACTTTTTTTTTGCCAGTTTCCAAAAACCAAATATAAAACTAGGTGCGGAGTTTGGTCATGCAAATGTGAGATTGAAAACCTTTCTTGATTTCTCCATTCTGATCGAGATCTTGGGACACCTGTGAACCTAATAAGATGCCAAGTCTGGGAAAATGGACCACTGTGTTTATGTTGCCGTTGTGTCTGGCATCCGTGCAGATTTAGCAAATAAAAAGTGAGCAAGTTGTCATGGGGTTGGCGGTGTAGAATGTGGGGTGAATGAATGTGCAGTGGGTTTGCCCCCATAACCATTTATTGCACTGAATTACAGTGCTTGGTTGGGGCAAGCCATCCTTGTAATTCGCATCTTTGACACGCTCGTGTCTATATACTCTAGCTCTAGCTAGATTTTGAAAATCTGAAAATTATCAAGTTAAATAATCTTTTAAATCGTGAGATAAATTATGAATATTGAATACATATTCTTTCCACTATAGTTTACCATCCTAATATAAGGAAAAAAAAAGATTGAGCATTGACCTTAAAAAAATACATGATGAATATTCAATAAGTGCTCGAGTATGTGGCAAACTTTTATAGATGTAATACTTTGTGTCAAATAGAGTACTCAACACACATTCTGGACATGAGATTAACCCGAATATGAACAGTAGGAAAGATGACAAGACCACCATTATTATCACGTTTAACGAATTGAATGGAATGCATTAACTCGACCAATTCTAGTCTTGTAGACCGAACGAAGACATAAATAAATCATAAAATTGCCTGCAAAAGTCGAACAACCCAGTGTTCCTCACTGTCACAACCAGATACATGGATGATCCCATTTCCCAATATACTCATTTAACATCTCTCCTAAAAAACAATTTAACATCTCTCCAATCAGTCTTTAACTCAGTATCCAAGAAACCAATTGGAACATTACTTGCAATACTTATCTTTACTCTTATCTTTTCTGCATACAAACCCATACATCTCACAACTCCTCCTGTCATTTGGCCATGCACTCTTTTCCATAAACTTAACTTGTATATTTGTAGATAATAATTAATAATCCAACAGTTATAAATGAAGAGTATAGGAAAATGACACTCTTTCATAGTTCTACATATTCATACCAAAAGAAAAAAGAATCCAACTTTGAACTCTGTAGAAGTTGTACTTGCTCTGCTACTTCTTCCTGGCTAGGCTTTGTGAAGTACCATTTCAAAGGTCCGTCTTTTTTACATTTTTAGCTAACATGTAGTTAAAAAAAATTTACACTTCAAGAACATTTATTTGGTTATTTGATTTTTATCATATTTATTTGCTTATATACAGGAATGGAGGGTGAAAAGAATAAAGCAGAAGAGGCAACAAAACCCTTCCCCTGTTTATACTGTTCAAGAAAGTTTCACAGTTCGCAAGCTTTGGGCGGCCATCAAAATGCGCACAAGAAAGAGAGGACTTCAGCAAGAAAGAACAAAAGGGTATGTGAAAATACTTTCAACGGCGCCTTTCATCCACTCTCCCCACCGCCGCCGCCGATGATGTTTCCTCCAAGCTATCATCAAATCGGAATTTTCAGCCCTTCCGGTTATATCACCGCGCATGCCGCCAGTCTTCGCCAGTTTCAGGGCCAGGAATGTGGATCAAATGGCGGAGCCCAGTTCAATAATGTTGTGTTTTGCCGCGGTAAATTCTTGAATGAGGTGTATGAGACTGGGATTGATGAACAGAGCTATGCGAGTTGGCGGAGGAGCCAGAGATTGTGGAGTGGATTTGGAGAGGAATGGGAGAAGATGGAGAGTAAGCAGAGCTTTGGCGATGATGACAGGGAGAAAGAGAAGAACCTTGATCTGTCTCTTCATTTGTAGGATTTTTGCAGTTCGCAAGGAAGTTTTTTTTTTTCTTCATTTTTTTCTTCATTTTTTGGTTTATTTGGCCAGTTTGCATGGTTTTTGAATAAATCGAGAAAGGGGTTTTATTTCTATCGAAAAAAATTGAAAGCTCCAAGTGATGGAGTTGGTCATCTTCACGACAGAACATGCATAGATGAACGTGGAGGAGGAGGATTCTCACCGAAGGAGGAGGATTATACAGTAGTCTATACCGTATAATCAGGCATTGGTGGAGGAGGAGGATTCTCACCGAATATGTTTTTCAATTTTTTATTTTTTTGTTTTTGGTTTTGAGCTAGGGTGGACTGGAGTTGTTAAAATCGTCCCAAAGTTGAGATCATCAGCAGGAAGAATATATAATTAATTTTCGGTGCATGAGTTTTGTTTAAAATTCAGTCCAACTCGTCCCAAATTTGGAATAGGCTTATGTCTTTGGGCATTTTAGTTATGCTAGGGAAGAATATATAATTTCCTCTGGACTAGTGCCTAATACTGAGATAATAATCATCCTGGGCTGTTTGTTTAAATGAACATATTTACTTGGGCTACTGTCGGCCACTGGACAACATACACTTCTGCTAGTCACTAATGGCTTCATGAATTCAATTTCTTTGAAAGTTGACCCAAATTATAAAAAGAGAGTAATAACATGTTCGTTCCAGGGCTCATTCCTCATTGAGTCCAACTTATGTGACAAAAAGGTTTTAACAAAATGTATAAGAAATGAAAATTATATGACCAAATGAAGATTTCTTTTCATTTACATCGTTCCAACTTTTTACGTACACACAATAAAATTAAAAACTTGTATTTTTATATGCAAATATAAAACTTGTTCTTCAGTCTTTGGTGAACTACGTAAGCACGAGCCTTCAATCTCTCTTTCAACTCCATTAATACAATATTTACTCCAAATTTACTACTGTTTTCTTGTTAGATTCAAGATTATTTTTTCTTCTTTTTTTTTTTCGTTAATAGATTGTATGATTCAATCTATCTCTTCTGTTAAAAATAATATAATTATTATTGATTGTTAAATAAAAAGTCTCCTATTTTTAAATGGCAATTTGACAAAGTGTGATTATCCGAATTAGTTATGGGCAAGAAATGGTGGGATCGGGAGAATGGAGTTAATACACTCGTTTTTCATTTATATGGATTCGAGCTTAAGTATTAATAGTTCACCCGCTGTATTGGTCCTTGGGCTACATTTGAAGGTCCCCCTAAGTCTGGAGTCAATCTCAACCCTCTAGCTGGAAATTTGAAATTGTGCCAAGCTCATTTACATTTACTCGTAGAAGTACATCTGCGGCCATTGTGTGGCTACAAATATCAGTCAAGAATGGGCTCAATAATACTCTAACATACCAGATTAATTTTGTGAGACGGGTATTACATAGATCTCAAACTCGATAACTTGAATCTCTATATTAGAAACTGGGTGCGGAGAGCCCTGTGAAGATTTTTAAGCACATGGATCGGAAACTAAAGCAAGACTTCTCAATTTATGAGAAACATATCTGTTATTATGACAGGAACATCTCTGGATCTTATCACTTAAGTTCATTTAACTTCTAATTATTATTTTTAAAAAAAAAAAGAAAAATTGTTATCAGTATGACAGCACAACTCGGGTGTACATTCTGAATCCATCCCATGACTACCAACCAAAGTACGTATCTCAAAATTTAATTTTAATATGTTGAAAGATTTTATCTAAAATATACGGTGGATTTTGTCTTATAGTGGTGGCTGATGAAGAATGGTGACAATTGTATGAAGTCCAAGTTAGTCAATTTCAATTTAATTATTGTTGGTGATGGTTGTTAGTGTTACCTACCTACTTCGGAAAACTCGTGTATTAATTTACATTCTTCGTCATTAAATTTAAGTATTTTAAGGTATGGACCATTCCAAATTGTACAGGAAGGGTATTCCTTTGTCTATTTGAAAGTGAATATGTATATATAGTACATATTACGTTATCTATTGCAAGAACACTAAATTAGCTCAACTCTAGTACCAATTTTAGAGTGAGTCGTATGACCGTGATTTGTAAAATGAGTTAGCTCTATGATCTTATCAACTTTTCTATGGATTCACTTCATCCTTTGAATTTTTTCTTAGGTTAGTCTTCATAGTACAATATCAAAATTATGATAGCATTACTTTTATACATCTACGAGGATTTGTTTTAACGTAGATTTGAACTCATATCTCTCTAAAACTGAAAATTTTCACTTAGTACTACGATACAACATGTAAAATGGTAACGACACGACAACTTTTGAAAATTTAAGAAGTTCTAAACATGTTTTTAATGTTTTACGGGTTAATTGTCTGAAATTATTTGTTTGTGGTCAATATGTATACGTCACATTACTCGAAGAATGAATAATTTTGCCACATATGTATGTATTTAAGTTATAATAACAAATATGTTGTGAAAAAGTAAAAATTTATGGTAAAAAGTAAAAATCTCAAACTCTCAAAATTTACCAAACTACACACTTTATAATATTTTTCTATCTACTCAATTGTGATTTTCTTCACAAATGAGAGATCTATTTATAGGAAATCTTTACAAATAATCCAAAAATAAAATACATCATTACCTACATCATCACACACTAATTTTCAATATTTACAACTCTTATTTTCAACATTCAAATATTCAACATTCAAATATTCAATACACACATTTTAAATATTATTTTCCAATACTCCCCCTTGTGATGATGATCATGATACGATGATGTCTTCATTACGTGTTTTTGTACTGCCTCGTTAAAAACCTTACTTGGAAAAACCCATTGGGAAAACCATAGTAAGGGAAAAAGAGTGCAGTCACGTAAACTCTCCCTGATGTTGACATGAACAATTCTTCACAAATTTCGTAGATTGCGCATCCCAATATTATATATGTGCTTTCTGAATATTGACGTAGGAAGTGCCTTTGTGAAGAGATCTGATGAGTTTTCACTTGATTGAATGTGACGAACATCAATACATCTATTCTTCTCAAACTCCTTGGTGAATGCGAAGAACTTAGGAGGAATATGTTTAGTTCTGTCGCTTTTTATGGATCCTTCTTTCATTTGAGCAACACATTCAGCATTATCTTCATATAGTATCACAGGCTTCTCATCAAATGATAATCCGTATGAAATTTGGATATGTTGGGTCATTGATTTTAACCACACACATTCACGACTTGCTTCATGTAGTACAATAATCTCGGCATGATTTGATGAAGTTGTTACGAGCGTTTGTTTCTGAGAACGCCAAGATATTGCAGTGCCTCCACGAGTAAATACATATCCAGTTTGGGAACGTGCCTTGTGTGGATCAGATAAGTATCCAGCATCAGCTTAACCAATTATACTTGGATTAGCATCTTTTGAATACAAAAGTCCCAAGTGTGTCGTTCCTCGTAGATAACGGAATATATGTTTAATTCCGTTCCAGTGTCTCTTTGTTGGATATGTGCTAAATCTTGCCAACAGATTCACGGCAAAAGATATATCAGGCCTTGTACAATTTGTAAGGTACATAAGGGCACCGATGGCACTTAGATATGGTACTTCTGGACCAAGAATATCTTCATCATCTTCACATGGACGGAATGGATCATTTTCTATGTTTAATGATCTAACAACCATTGGAGTACTTAAAGGATTTGCTTTATCCATATTAAAACGTTTAAGGATCTTTTCTGTATAATTTGTCTGGTGAACAAACATTCCACATTCTTTTTGTTCAATTTGTAAACCCAGACAATACTTGGTTTTTCCAAGATCCTTCATTTCAAATTCTTCCTTCAAGTATGACACAACTTCTTGAATTTCTTTATTCGTTCCAATGATGTTTAAATCATCAACATATACAGCAATAATTACGCATCCGGATGTTGTTTTCTTAATGAAAACACAAGGGCATATTGAATTATTTACATATCCCTTTTTCATCAAGTGATCACTTAGTCGATTATACCACATTCGACCTGATTGCTTTAACCCATATAATGATCTTTGTAATTTCACAGAATAACATTCCCTGGGTTTTGAACTTTGTGCTTCAGGCATCTTAAATCCTTCAGGGATTTTCATATATATATATTACTATCAAGTGATCCATATAAGTAAGCTGTAACAACATTCATAAGACGCATTTCTAAATTTTCAGATACCGCCAAGCTAATCAAATACCGAAACGTAATTGCATCCATCACAGGAGAATACGTTTCTTTATAATCAATTCCAGGCCTTTGAGAAAAACCTTGTGCAACAAGTCGAGCTTTATATCTTACTATTTCATTTTTCTCATTTCGCTTTCGAATAAAAACCCATTTGTATCCAACAGGTTTTACACCTTCAGGTGTAAGGACTATAGGTCCAAAAACATTACGTTTATTTAGCGAATTTAATTCAACCTGGATGGTATCTTTCCATTTTATCCAATCCTGCCGATTTTTACATTCACCAAAAGATTTTGGTTCATGATCTTCGTTATCATTTATGATGTCGATTGCCACATTATAAGAAAATATATCATCAATTTCATCTATATCTTTTCGGTTCCATATTTTTCCAGTATTAATATAATTGATAGAGATTTCATGATTCTCGTCAGTTTGTGGTTCTGACAGAACATTTTCATCATCATGTGTTTCTTCAGGAACACCATTCTCTATTTTGTGATCATCATGTGTTTCTTCAGAAACGTCATTCTTTATTTTGTGATCATCGTGTTTCTCTATGAATTTTCTTTTTCGAGGATTTTTATCCTTGGAACCGACTGGTCTTCCACGCTTCAGGCGTTTAATGACATCATGAGTATCTTCCATTTGTTTCTTTGGAATTTCAATTCGAGCAGGGTCATTTGCAGCATGTATATATGATTTAGTTACCCCTTTTGTGTCTGCAAATGCATCTGGTATTTGATTTGCTATTCTTTGCAAGTGTACAATTTGTTGTACATCTTTTTCACATTGTTTTGTTCTTGGATCCAGATGTAACAATGATGATACATACCATGTAATTTCCTTTTCGGTATGTTTCTGTTCTCCCTCTAACATTGGGAAGATTTTCTCATTAAAATGACAATCAGCAAAACGTGCTATGAACACGTCGCCTGTCTGAGGTTCAAGATATCGAATGATTGATGGACTATCATAACCGATATAAATTCCAACCTTTCTTTGAGGTCCCATTTTCTTTCGTTGCGGTGGTGCAATAGGCACATACACCATACATCCAAAAATTCTCAGATGAGAAATGTCTGGTTCTTTACCAAATGCAAGCTGCAATGGGGAGTATTTATGATATGCACTTGGTCTGATGCGAATTAATGAAGCAGCGTGTAAAATTGCATGTCCCCATGTAGAAATAGGGAGCTTTGTTTTCATAATCATTGGTCTAGCAATCATTTGCAGACGTTTAATCAATGATTCAGCCAATCCATTCTGTGTATGTACATGAGCAACAGGATGCTCAACAATGATTCCCATAGACATACAATAATCATTGAAAGTTTGGGAAGTAAATTCACCAGCATTATCAAGTCTAATTTTCTTGATTGTATAATCGGGAAATTGATTCCTCAATTTTATTATTTGAGCAAGTAATCTTGCAAATGCAACATTTCGAGTTGATAATAAACATACATGTGATCATCTGCTGGATGCATCAATCAATACCATAAAGTATCTGAATGGTCCACATGGTGGATGGATTGGTCCACAAATATCACCCTGAATACGTTCAAGAAACATTGGTGATTCAGTTTGGATTTTGACTGGTGATGGTCTTATAATAAGTTTTCCAAGAGAACATGCTTTACATTGAAACTTATTATTCTGAAAGATCTTCTGGTCTTTCAGTGGATGACCATGTATATTTTCTATAATTCTTCGCATCATTGTTGAACCAGGATGTCCCAATCGATCATGCCAATTGGTTAATATCGAAGAATTATCAACTACCATGTTTGATTCAATGTGACTTATATGTGTATAATGCAATCCAGTAGGGAGCATTGGTAGTTTTTCAATCACATATTTCTTTCCTGATTTATATGTGATAAGACACATATATTTCTCATTCCCTTCATTCATTGTTTGAGTATCATACCCATGGGAATATATATCATTAAAACTCAACAAATTTCTTTTCGATTGTGGTGAATATAAAGCATTATTGATCAAAAATTTTGTACCATTAGGTAACAAAAATTGTGCTTTACCACATCCTTTAATCAAGTCTACAGGACCTGATATTGTATTCACCGTTGTTTTTGTTGGTTTTAGTTCCAAGAAATATCTTTTATCTCGGAGGATAGTGTGCGTTGTACCACTATCGTGTATGCAAACTTCAGCTTTGCTCATAGCATTTTCCATATTTGAACTTCAAAAAAATATGCAATGAAATAAATTACTTGCAATATATATTTAAATATAACACAAATCATAATTATACAATAAAACATTATTCTATGAATACATGAAAAATAGATTATTGTACATTTATATTCTACCATTATATTGTTCATTTTCAGAGAAATCGTTGAGAAAATCTGCAGCAACAATATTGTTCATTTCTATCCCACCAATATATTGATCATTTCCAGATAAATCATTCATAAAATCACCAGCATCAAAATGAGTTGAATCACTCAAACGGTCACTGCGTTCAGTGAAGTTGGTCTCCTTTTCTTTCCCCTTTAATGATTCTTTATAAAGTTTACAAAGGTGCTCAGGGGCTCGACAAACTTTGGACCAATGTCCTGGAGTACCACATCTGTAACAAGAACTTTCATATCTTTTTGAATGCTTCTCATTAACACTTGTATTCTCATGATGCCTTTTCTGTGGATGGTTTGGGACGTTCTTTTGAGATGAGTTATAAAAATAACTATCTCGATTATTTTCAAAACCACGGCCTTGACCACCACCACGGCCAATTCCACGTCCACGTCCACGTCCACGTCCACGACCTCGACCTCGACCAAAACCTTGTCTTTGAATTTGATTTTGGTTTTCAGGTTTAAATTCATTTTTACTTACATCATTTACTTCTGGAATTGCTGTTGATCCAGTGGGTCGGGACTGATGATTTCTCATTAATAGCTCGTTGTTTTTTTCCGCCACAAGAAGACAGGCGATGAGTTCAGAATATCTCGCGAATCCACGTACTCTATATTGTTGCTGTAGAGTAATATTTGATGCATGAAACGTGGAAAATGTTTTTTCAAGCATCTCAGATTCTGTGACCTCATGTCCACAAAATTTTAATTGCGAGATTATTCTATACATCGCCGAATTGTAATCACTGACTTTTTTAAAGTCTTGGAATCTCAATGTATTCCATTCATCCCGGGCGGTCGGAAGTATAACTTCTCTTATATGTTCGAATCTTTCTTTTAATCCCTTCCACAAAGCCATGAGATTTTTTTCAGTCAGATATTCACATTTCAATCCATCGTCGAGATGTCGACGCAAAAATATCATGGCTCTTGCCTTTTCTTGTGACGTGCATATGCCATTTTCTTTAATGGTCTCGCTTAGACCCAAAGACTCAAGATGCATTTCTACATCTAGAGTTCATGGCATATAATTCTTTCCCGTGATGTCGAGCGCAACAAATTCGAGCTTTGTTAAATTTGACATGGTGATACTAAAAAAAATTACGATGCATTTTATTAGTTAATAATTATTGCAATACAAAGTAACGGATAAACAACAAGTACAAGTATTTGTAAAAATAAAGAAAACGCACGAGGATGATATTCTCCGATAAATACAAGACTCGTGAGTATGACAACCAAAATAATTAAAAATATCCTTGAGAAAGCCATCTTCTTTTTTCTTCGAAAAATTTGATGATGAATAATTTTTAGAGAAGAAGAGAAAGTTGGAGTGATGGAATGTGTTTGTGAGATCATATTTATAGGGCAAAAACTAGCCGTTTTTTACCATTTATGACCGTTGGGGTACAAAAAAAATAAAGGTATGTATTTGTATAATTTTATGGTAATAATATGATATATATAATATTAGACATGTTTAAATAATTATGTATATCATATCATAATATTATAATGAGTGTCATAATTTATTTTGTTTAAAAACCTTATAGGCTTTTATACTTGTCGTATCCCTTGCTGGGAGTGTGGGATGTCGTCTTAACATCCTCCCAGGATTTATAACAAGTTTATGAAAAATTTATTTTTATTATTTCTAATAATAACATTATATTGTATATTAAATAAATACACAATAAATAAATAACAGTAAAATAAATATAATTATTTTTGTTACCTTTTTCTTCTGTTTGGAGCTTGGAAAAGTACGTAGGACTTTTAGAGTTTCGTGCTGATAACGTGTTGTGAAAAAGTAAAAATTTATGGTAAAAAGTAAAAATCTCAAACTCTCAAAATTTACCAAACTACACATTTTATAATATTTTTCTATCTACTCAATTGTGATTTTCTTCACAAATGAGAGATCTATTTATAGTAAATCTTTACAAATAATCCAAAAATAAAATACATCATTACCTACATCATCACACACTAATTTTCAATATTTACAACTCTTATTTTCAACATTCAAATATTCAACATTCAAATATTCAATACACACATTTTAAATATTATTTTCCAATAAAATATATATTTGACATATTTGAAGCGAGAATAAATGGGACCTTTTTCATCAAATGATTTTTTTTATGGAAAAGAAACAAATCCATTACTTTGCAAACAGTTGTCAAATCCGTGTGATTTTCTCCAAAACGCCAAAAAGGTTGGAGGCCCCAAGATTCCTGACCAAAAGAAATACAAAGACATAATCAAGAATCAATCTTGACAAGGGATGAGTTGTAATTGTACTTATTAAAAGCGTAAATAAAATATTTAGAAACAAAAATTAAAATTGCTGGATTTATATTAGTTTCTATGCAATGATTTATATGATACAACAATCGAAACATGATGATTTTGTTTTAATTTAAAATATTTCAAGTGCGTCGTTTAATTTTTGGTTTATCGTTGTTCGTTTGTTCGATCGTATTTAGATATCATCAGTATGATTAATTATGTGTATCTTACATATAGTGCATGCTATATATATAGGTAAGTGCTAATCCATGTGGTTGTTCGCATATTTCAAGATTAGATAATAAATAATAGAGTTTTATGAATAAATGAGCCGAATAGTGGCGAATACATTAAATTAGGACTGTTAACGAAACTAACGAACCTGTTGTGCTCACCATGTGCTAATTTATATATATATATATATATATATATATATATATATATATATACTCTCGAAAACAGAATAAAGCATATGAAAATTTTCAAAGAAATAAATTAATTATTTATGAAATAATGAGTCTCGAAAATATGGAAAGTTGTATCTGGTAAACGTATGCATGCATCGAACCAAAAACCATGGAATGAACATAATTCTTTTAATTTCGGAAAATATTGGGGTTTTGTTGTATTAATTTATTTTTTTTAAATAGTTTGAATTTTTTTTATTAAATTAAGAACTCTAAAGATGTTTTCTTAATTTTTTTTTATAATTGACTAAACTGAATTTTTTTTATTTAATTAATTAAATTTTCAGATATATAATTATTTTCATTTTGGATTTGGGATATAGTTATTCTTATCAAATGTTACTGTTTTTCCTTT